>NC_056727.1:739407324-739447324 GCF_019279795.1 Protopterus annectens | reverse complement strand
TACCTTATTTTTCCAACGCCACCAATGACTTGCCTGATATTTTGTTGCCTTTGTACTTTGCTGTATATGTTTTAAAGATGTTTAGACCACATGCACTACACTTTTGCTTGCCCTCATCTTGAATCTTCCTATTCTTATTTTTTTCATTGTTTTTTTCTTCTCCATAAGAATCTTAATCACACTAACACAGTCCCCTTGGAACTCTTCTCATTGCCCCATTTGACATAAGGTAGACTAAATTTATCAGTTATGAATGGATTATTATTTTTACTAAACACAATTACCCTTTAAAGAAAAGAATGGATGTTGCCCACCCACAGTTCCATAAGATGACAGCCCCCTCATATAAGCCAACCCAGCTGTCAAAGAGTATCTCTTCTAGTAAAGGAACACCTGAATTCTTCATATTTCATCCAATTTCCCCTTTACCACAGGTAATGTATGTCGTTAAAGATATCAACACATAGAGAGGGAGAGAAATTATTTTTTTATAATGAGAGAGACAGAAGCCAGCTGTTCCACTTCTATACCCCTGTATAGCATGATGCAGTTGTCTGCAAATACATTAATGCTACTGAAATACTCTGCATGCACTATTTTTCAGGTTATTTAAAGCGCTGCTCACCATGAAGAAGCGAGGTTTAAACACCAATCAGAATAATAAATACAACAGTGGTCAGACATTCCTTATCCCTCTATGTACTTCAGTTGCTTTTTACACTCTGACATTAGCCACCACTCAGCTTTGGCTAGTTATATAAAAACCTTGATAGCGTGTATGAACCTATTCCCTTGTACATTTGCTTCTAATTCTTATGGTAGAATTTTCCAACTCACCAACCTGAAGAATTTTTAATGCTAAATAACAATCGCTGCCTTTGTACATTTGCACATTTCCACTAGCTCCATAAAATGCAGTACTAATTTCTAATGATCTTCAGATTTATGACCTTTGACAAAACTAGCCTGTAAGATATCTACAAGCTGCAGAATGTTCTTTTCTAACTGAGCAGTCAAGACTCAAGCAAGCACTTTACCATCCACATTTATTAAAAAAATGAGTCTGTACTTAACTGGAACCTCAAGGCCCTCTTCTCCTTTCAGAAAAAAGTCACAAGCTCTCCCCCCAGACTTAGAACATTACATTCTCCTGAAATCTGATTAAAGATAGCTGACATTTCATCCAATACCAGATGCTCAGAGATGTACAGAAATCTAATTATCATCTGGCCAAAGAGACACATTACCAATTCTATCAGACAAAAACATATATTTTCACTAGTTCCATTTCCTCTAAAGCACTCATGGACATAGAGGAGTTCTGTCTCCATGGGACAACCTCATACCAGCTGAAGGAGCCATATTCTTTAGCTCCTCCTTTCCAGCACAGACTCCACCAAACTTTTATAGAAAATAATTAAAGTTTCAGGGCCATCCACAATGTTCTGCCTTGCTAGCTGTGCATACAACCTAAAATTATATAAGCTCATTCACTAAAAAGATAAAACAACATCAGAACACCAGATTAAACACAGTAACAGAGTACAGAGGGGCTTAAGAAACTGCCGCAATTACAAGACATTAACTCTAAAAGTTAGTAAGCACAAACACAAGACAATATAAATAGATACTTACATTACACGTCTCTTATTGCAGTAGCTTAGAGTCAAAGCACCAGGACAGAACCCTCATCACTAGGCAACCTTTTTCTCAAATGACCCCACTTGGACCATGCACCAGTCGTATTCCATTCAAGTTCTTCCTAAGTCCAATGTGTGTTGTTCAACCCCTGTCTTCTCCTCTTGGGTTGATTTTCCACAGAATGCAACATATATTTCACTATAGTTAACTTTGTAGATTTATCCTCCTTCTCCAGTTCAGTTAAGCCACCTTCTGGATCATACTTCCTGAAAGCTCAATTGAAATCTATCCCTGTTCAGTCATTTTCCCGCTGGCCTATTCTCGGCACTGCTTCTTATATAACTCAGATCTTAGCGCTGCTTTATTGACTGGATTATAAGACCTCTGTTTACATTCTTGTTTTTCAGATATGAACTAGTTTGGAATTGCGTATGGACTATAAGTAGCACTTTGCAGGTGTTCCCAGATATAGTTTTAATCTTTTAACTGCACCTGCTTGAGAGATTACTTAATTCACAATAGATCTTGAACCAAAACATCCTGACCCTCCCAGCAATGTGGTCACTAACTTGGGAGAAGCACCATACAAAGCCCCTGAGGAGAAACTCAATAAACTTGATAGCAATGCTCAACTTCGTACTACTGGACATGGCCATACTGAAGAATAGCACATTAAAAACATGGAGGATATTTAGACTTAGGTACCAAAGACTGCTTTTTTTTTGTTTGAAATCAACTGTCATGATGCAGTTTTCTTGACTACAAGTATCCCATATTATGCTACGTATGCTGCTATTAAATCAATACAAAAGAAAATAGGGGATCCTGTAAATACACAGTGCTGCAGCAATCTAAGACTTCTGGACTGTACAAAGGGGTAGAAGGGTCTGATATGACACTCCTTTTACAACCAGGACTTAAGCTGGCATTTAACTTGAACAGGAATATCATCATTGAAAGGGTACATTATTCCATAAAAACCCAGTCTGGTCTAAATCAGCACCCTTGTCAAGTGATATTCAGTTTGATAAACTACAGGACAAGGAGGTGATATTAGTAGTTTTAAGAGGGGGAAAGTGATTTGCCATGCATTATAGTAAACTCAGACTTTCTCAAAACTTTTCATTGGAGGTCATGGGTCAACACAGACAACTTGTCCCAATAAGAAAACTTTGCTTCCTGAAAGTGTTATTCCTAAAGCAGCAGAACAAGAGAGTTAGAGTGACCCTTCTGATGTCTCTATGGAATATTTACAGCGCTATCTACATGCAGAGACAGTGAGGTAGTTCCTGACTTACTCATTGTAGTGAGGAAATCACTGGCATCAGAGCCTACTGGATAGTGTAAAAATGTGCAGTTCAACTTCCCTGTAGCACCCAGAAAGTTTGTTAGTCTGCTGAAATCTGATGCATTTGTGAGCATAAGCCCAGAAAAGGAAATAGGCAATAAAACAAGTTGTCCAAACCCAGTACTGACTGAGATGAAATATGCGTCTCTGCAACAAGAAGAGTCACAAAAGGTGGGCAGTACATCTCTTCAAGTGATGGAAGGAGACTAGGTACATCAAGAAAATGTAAACCCGAAATCAGCACATTATTTCTTCACTGGAAAACTTTTTAAAAAGTCAGGCCGAGATGTAGACAAACAAAAGAAGAGTAAGTCTCTACAATCTAAGATTTGAATTATTGTTTCCAAACTATAAATGTCAACCCAGAGTCACAGGGACCCCCCAAAACATAGTCTCATAGCTTCAAGAAACAGGACTGTGATAGCAGTCATTAGTTTCAGTCCACTGTCCCATGTCTGTTAGTAAGAATATATGTTTATTCCGTATTTATATTCTTCTACTTGTATTTCTTGCTCGAGGTTGTTGAAGAGCTCAGTGACTGGCAGGCTAATATCAGATTACATTTCCAATTCTATCATATTTGCAGTGTTGATGTTTTATTGAAAATATGGGTATGTTTTACTTATGCTGTAATAATGAAAGTGGAAGCCATTAATTGTAAAGTCAAATGTTAATATATCATAGGCATATATCAACAAACTCAAGACAGACAACAGTATTGCAGGAGCTAAAAACAGCTAAACATCATAAAAGGTGTTTAGATTCTTTTTTGGAAAATTGCTAAAATTAGTTTGTCAAAATCATCCAAGTAACGCCAGTTTGTCTAAAAGAGAGGATTGTCGGTATACAATGAGGTAGAGAGGATATAGTGTATCAAGATACTCCTGAATTTTTTAGAGATGTATTCAATGCTATATAAAGGTATAATGACTGTAGGCCATTATGTATGGGAATGATTTTAACAAAACATTGGATCCCACTTTAGTCAAATTTAGTTCTACTGAGGAATGACATAAGATCCCCTTTGATTTTGAATGATAATTTAAGGAGTTTAGGATAAACAGACTCTTAGTGATCACTACAAGGAGAGAGACAGGATTCACTTTTATTACACCAGGAAGGAATTACTAAACCAATACGGATTTTTGATACTGCCTTTGGAATGAGTGGCGGAGTGAATGATGCGAAGGTGCTCCCTTGTGCTTCTTCAGGTCATAAGGCAGATCAGCTTTTACTTACAGTACAGCAGGATTTGGGGAGGAAAGGGGTAAGAGGCAATGGAACATGGACCCACTCATTCTGAGCAACAGTGGGGTCAGCTGAGTTTATTAAAGAAGAAACCAAAAAATACATTGATATAAACTGTCTCATGTCATGCCAAATTTTACATGGTAAGAATCTTTTAAATTAGCTTTGAAGAATATCACTACAGCAGCCAAAGCATGATGTTATGCAAAACAGGATCCGTCAAAAGATCAGTTGAGAAAGAAGGTGTGACAAGCAGAACAAAAATGTAAAATCTCATGACAGAGGAGCAGCAGGGCTCTATGATTGTGAAGGGGAAACACAGTTAGAGTTAGCTGCTGCAGAGACATACAGACTCAGTGCCTGTCTCAGAAGAACTGCCTTACAAATTTGTGCCTTCAGGGATAAACTAAACATATGGCTGATCCTTCAATTAAGATCCATGCAGGCTGCCAGAATAACAGCAACACTTGCAGCATCTGACAGACATTGCAAAAACATTGAAGAAATGTGTAAGGTACTTAAGGAGTTTTACAGTTGTCTCTTTAAGAAAATACAAGACTGCGTTAGAGTCATTGAGGCCCAGACTAAGAAATTGCCAAATACTTTCCCTTTAGAAGATGTATAATGAGTGGTGAGAGCCACCGCTATAAGCAAAGTGCATGGACTGGGTGATGTTAAAACACATCTATATACAACACTTGTAGCTAATGTACAGATGTCCTTGCAGAAACCCATTTAAGAAATGTTTGACAAAGGGCAAACCCTCTTCTTTTTAAGGTGATCTAAGTTAGAAGCTAGAAGTTCTTCCTAAACTCAGAAAAGAAACTTAATTAATAAGCAGTTTTAGACCCATGTTATTGATAAATACTAAACCAAGGCCTAATGCAAAAATACTGGTTAAATGGGTGAACTTTGTCAAGTGTACCCTTAGCAAGGGGGTTTGTAAATGAGTGCTCAGGTAGAGACTAGACATGTAATCTTAAAACACATACATGCAAGCCACATACATGCAAGCCCAAGAGAAAGACTTTCACTTTTTTCTTAGCTCTGGTTATTTGCTTTGAGAAACAATGTCATTTTGCAGCGTGGGAATATCTGTGGATGCTTCTTCTGGATTTCCAAAACATTTGTGAAAAGAATCCAGGTGCTGTATACATCCCAGAATGCATGTATATTAGCAAATACTCTAGTATCCCTGCCTATTCCTTATCAAGGGACACTAAGTAAGGCTACAGATAGGTCCTGTCCCTCTTTGTCCCAGCAATTGAGTCACTGTTTCACTGGGTGAAAAATTATACAACACTAATTGGTAGACTTCTTTAGGGAGGAGTTGTGGTCGCTTTTAGTTGTGGATGATTTTCTTATTCTTACTGAAATAAGATGAAGACAGAGATATTCCCAAACAATGATGCAACAAAAGAAAGTATGAAAGATCATGGCAACATTCCCTTTCCCTGGTATTAAAGATCACCAAGATACTTACTTGAGCATCAAGTTGCATCCCTTTGTGAGAAAATTAGTAGACTTAAACCTTCACCCATTACGGTGAAACTTATTCCTCTTTATGCGCTCTTGGAGGAGAGTAGGTCTTGCACTGATGGGAAGGATGAACACTATCAAAATACTCTTCCTGCCAAAGATACTGCATATTTTAAGATGTGTCCCTATCTTGTCTTCTACTAATGAGGTTATCTAAGATTCCGAGCTTTCAGCTGCAATTAACATGGGAAAAGAAATCAAAACAAAACAAAAAAGAGAAAGTGCCTGATAGTGTTAAGTTCATTCTAGTTAAGTGCGGAAGGGGAACCAGATGCCTAGATGAAAAGTGTTACATGTTAGCTACAGCTATTCATAAAGTGCTTTAGTACTTCAATTCAAGAGAGTCTTCTGATGTTGGTAAAAACTGAAGCAAACATATTGGGATGCATAACTCACTTGGCAGAACGCTGGCACAATAACTTCCAACCAGTTTACCTGAAACATTTACATTGCATCATGGTCATCAATATCACATGGAAAGTTTTCCAAAAGAAAAACATTCTACAATATTTATACTGGACAATAAAATGAAAATTTGGGACAGGAAGATTGAGGAAATTGTTTGAGGAGGGAATACAAGTGCCGGCTGAATTCAGTCAAGAAATGGGAGAAGCAGAGAATTTCCTTCTTTCCAATATTGTAATAAATTTAATGGATTAATAAATTCTTGGATTCATAGATATTCTAAGGTAAGTGAGTCTTTGAATACTCATGCCCTGCCAATACCCTTCCTTGGGATACACCTTTCTCTTCACCAGGACCATACCAGTCAATCCCAGAGTAAATTTGTGGATACCCATTCAGTCATCTAGGATATGCTTAAAGGAAGATAGTCACACTGTTTAACATGCAGGGGAAGTTTATTCCAGAGGTTTAGGAGCTGTTGGGTTATAAACTTGTTCCTCCACCATGTTTCATTTATCTGTCAGTGTAGATTTTGGTCTGTATTTCTAGTGTTGATGGAGATATTGGACTTACAGACATATAGGAGGCTCTGGAAAACTGGGTCTGTAATGGCATTTGAAGTGAGGCAGAGATCTTCCCTCAAATGTGTGTAAGACACTAAATAAAGAATTCAGCCTCTCTTGGTTGCTTAGTGACTGTAGGCCTTTAATCTTTTTGGTTAGGAAACTTTAAGGTCTTTGTAATATTTTTAATGAGGTACATCCAAAAGAGAGAGTTGTAATTGATAATTGTCTGTATCAATACTGAGTATAAGGGAGTGATTACCTCTTTAGGCCTTGATGATATTTCTTTTGCAATTAGGTGGGCTAAATAAAGGGGTTTTCTGACAAATGCTCTACATGATAGTCAAAAAAGAAGGAGGTATCAAGTCTAGTTCCTAGTTTCCTGCCTACATTTTTGTTTTGTTGTGGTATGTTTTCCATGCAATATGATGAGGGAAGGGGAGAGGTTGTCTACCAAAAGGGATGATACTACACTTTTAACATTTAGTTTGAACCTATTTTAGTTCACTGACAGTTCATCAAGGAGAGTTCATTTCTGAGTGTTTGGGTGTCAGTGAGTGACTTAACAACAACTCCATATTTGCAGTCATCTGCAAACTTTGTTAGCCAGAGGTGTTGGCTCTCTGCCTGGTGAGATTTCAGGAGTAAATAACAAAAATGAGAAGCCTCAGTACTGAATCCTGAGGGACACCTCTGGTCACTGTTATACTTTCTTATGAGGCACCTGCAGCTTGCACTGCGCAAGCTCTGTCTTTCAGCCAGTTTGGTATCCATCTTACAAAATATAGGTTGATTTTTAAAGCATTTAACTTTTGTATGATACCAACATGAGGAATGACATGAAAGGCCTTGGCCATGCCAAGATACAGAAATAGTATTGTCAATGGTGCAACAGGTAGCATACACCACTTTGGTGCAGAAGGCTGTGGGTTCTATTCCCACACCAAGTAAATCGATTGCTGACACTGCACTGTAGCATAAGGGTTGCTGCACTCCTGATTGTGTCACCCTTCTGATGAGATGTTAAACCAAGGCCCCATCTACTTGAGTTGGTAGTAGCTCAGGTGTAGGTTAATGATCCCACGACACCTATCGAAAAGAGAAGGGTCCTTTATTTAACACAACTTAAAAACATTATTTGCATATTTACAGTGTACATATTTGTAGGTATATATATATATATATATATATATATATATATATATATATAATTATGTAAACATTTCTATTTTTTATTATTTATAATTTTTTTATAATATCCTCACTAATATTCTTATTCCATAACTGACCCCTACTCCTTCTACCACAACAATGATCTAATTTTTTCTAATATATTTGACAAAATGCATTTCCCATTAAACAAAATTTCATTCATTTTTCATTTCAAATTACTCATATTACATAAAATAAATTCTTATCAACCATTCTCACATATTCTTTCTTTTTGTTCTTATAAAATGCACACATAATTATATTCCTCTCTGTATTGTTTAGATCATTAATATTCTCAAAAAACTTCCTTCACACAACTTTTTCCAGAGTGCCACCACACTTTTATTTTTCAAAAACATGCTCTGTTGTCTCTTCCTCCCCACATAATAAACACACTCTTTCAAGTTTCTTTTTATATGGCATATCCCCCTTTACTGGTAGCTTATTTATTACAGTCTCCACAGGAAATCCTGACACTCTACTATCTTGGTGCAGGACTTTTCCTGGCTTTAATAGCTATAATCATTTTTCCTGGTAAATTTTCCCATGGATTGAAATAATAATATTGTTTCATTATATTATTTTTATTATCATCAGTCCACATCCATCTATCTTTATCTATGCCATCAATTTTTTATTTGCCATGTTAGTATTTTTTCTTGATAATTTTAATTTATTCATGTACATAATCTTTTTTCTGTTTTTCTTATTCTCATCATCTCCCAGAACTTTTTGCACATATATTTAAACATTCCACCTATTAATTTGTAACTCACATCCTTTACCTAATTTATACAAGTTTAGAAAAGCAGAATAAACAACTGGATTTAGTAACCCTAATCCCCCTTCATGTTTACCTGTGTACAGCACACCTCTTATCACTCTGTTTAATCTTGAACATCATATGAAAGAAAACACCAGTGGCATAATTTCTTTTTCATGTTTCTCGGATCATATAAACATTTGACATGTATGACATTTTTCCCATTAATACAGAATTCACCAGATAATCCTTCTTCCTGATTGCTAATCAATGCATCCTCCACAGAAGGCATATTTCTTTCACTTCTTTTATCAAACTCTCCTATTGTATCACAACTACATAATTTTTCCCAAATTTTATTCCTAGCAAAGATATTGAAAAATACATCCCAACCCAATTTTCACCACATCACCAAACCTTTACTTTTATCTTTATTCAGGTTCATTCCCATTTACTTTAAACATCCATTCAGACAAACCAAAACTTCCCTCATCCATATTTTGTTCTTAGCCCCTACCACCATATCACCTTTGCATGTCAAAACTACTAGATTCACCACTTCCTTTTGCTTCACATATCTAGCATCTTTCATTTTATAAGCTGCTTCACTCACTATCACACTCATTACCAATGCAAACAATATTTCACTCATAGGTTATCCTTGTCTTATACCGCACTTCATGCATATTCCTTTACTCAGCCACCCATTCACTAACACTCTCACTCTATTATTTTCATATCCTGACATACTCACTCTTAATTCCTTTACCTGTTCCACGCTTCACCATTATATGCCACAAAGCATCAGGTCCTAATGTATCAAATGTCTTGTAATATCACCTACCATAAGCTTTGCATCCTCATTTGTACTTATAATGTCATCCACAATTTCTCTCACAACTAATAGCAATTATTGAAATCCCTTCCATGATATACCAATTATACATTTTTCCATCATATCCTTCATCCTTCCTTTCATTTTCATCTGTATTATTCTCATAAAAAGGTTATAAACTGTGTTATTCACTGTGGTGGGTTTCCAGTTTTTTTTATTTCATTCTTCTCATCTTTCTTCCGCATACATTTTAACTTTCCACTACTTAATCCTTCATAAAAAAAACCTTCCTTCAGCCATTAATTCAATACATTTACAAAATACTCTCTTTGCCAATACATACAAAATAATCAATTTCAGATCCAAGTGCCCCCTTCTATAACTAAACTGATTTCTGTTCCACACAGCAAATTTACCATATTCCTTCACTTTCTGTATTTCTTTACATTTTTCCTTTTCTTTTTTATATGTTCTTCTTAAATCACAATTAAACCCCCTGCAATTATAATATTCATGTTACCCACCACATAATCCTATATTTGATGAAACAGTTTCTCTCTTTCCTTGCTAGTTATATATGTAAGTAATGCTATAATTTTATAAACATGTACCTGCCACCTCACATCCACAACAGCTAACATTCCCATCCATACCAAGATTATATCTAGTATTTTCACTGTTTTGTTGCACAACACAGCCACTTGAGAAGAACATTCACTTCTAAAGTTTCATATTATATTTCCAACCCACAATTTTTCTGTTTGAAGTGTTTCTTCACTTGTCAAGAATCTTATCTCCTAATAAAATCTATATCATTTTTAACACACCATTCCAGTATCCCTACCCTTCTTACAGTGTTAGTAATACTGTTCACATTTATTAAAAGTACTCTAAAAGTGTTGTTTTCCCTTCTTTTTAAGTTTAGGGGAAATATTTTTAAGGTTTCATTTTCTTATTTTTACTCTTTCCTGGGTTTATGTAAAAAATCTTTGATCATCACAATCAGATTTTTTTCCCACTGGCTAGAACTTCAAAAACTATTAATATCAGTCCTTCTCTGGGCCTCTCTTCCTGCATCCATTCGCTTTTTTCCTTTTCTCCTATCTATATTTTTTCTTCTACAGCTTCTTCTTCACCTAGTTTACCCTCTAACCTAGCCTCTTGCTGTCCTTTCTCACATACGTTTTCTTCCCTTTACTGGTCTTTTTCATTATTTACTGTTGCTTTTGGCAATCCATACAAAAGTGTCTCTGTTTTAAACAACCTGCATTCAGGTACACACCTTCTTGCAGTATGTCCTTTTTCCCCACACCAGTTACTTTGTACCATGTCACAATCATTAAAGTCCCTTCAAAAGAAACATGATTTAGGCTGGCCAACATATCTTAATGTCCCTCTGTGATCAGCGACAAAATTAACACTTGGCAAGTGTTTCACCATATTGTTTTCACATTATAAAACCATTTCCACCCTCCATTTCAAAAGCTGCCCCCATTGCAGTACCCCTAGTTTGCAGAAATAATTTCTTTTTCCATGTAAAGTAATTATGTGTTAGACAGTATTCAAGCAAATTCAAAAGAAATGTGGAATGTGGTCCTTCACCTAATTCTTTTAGCCATTGCTTCCATGCCCCATCTAATATTGATGTTAGAATATAATGCATTAACATCTAATGTTGCCCAAAATGGTGAATGTAGTTAATCACATAATGATGTAATTGACACGATTAGGAAAACCTAATTGATTTATTGTTGATTTTAAAATGGTATATAAAGGGACATATTATGCAGTTGTAATTGTTCCAGCAGAAGGCGAGAAGCTGAGGTACCAGAACGATTGTAATAAAGAATTCATGTCCTGATGGTGGATTTCCTGCCTCCTATTCATGTGGTATGAAGAGTTTATCGTCTTATGTTTTTTGAAGAAATCCACAACAAACTGTTTATTGTCTCTAACTTCTCAGTTGACAAAGCCTTCAAGGAGTAAAACTCTAAAACAGCCTCTTATCATACTTTCCCGCATTAAATTATTAACACTCAGTCATACAATTAAATAAAAAAAACTTCAATTACATTCTAATTTTGACCCATTTGGAACTAATGTATTAAACTTCAATATATACAAAGATTTATTTTTAATAACAACACCATCACATTGACCAATATTAAATTACTTACAGTTTGTTGCCACTCTCCTTTCTTGCCTGCTGTCACTGCTGCATATGTTTTCATTACTCCATTATCTGCAGCCACAAAACCAGACCCTTCTCGGTTTGTTGCTACTGTCCTCTTTTACTTTCTGTTACTGCTGCATACATTTTTACTGCTTTATTCTCTGCTGCCACTTCACTTGTTTCTTATTCCACATCCTTAGCACTTCTGAAAAAGTTATCAGGCATTTCACCCCATGAAACAGCAGACCTTTCACTTGGATCATCCTGCTCAATTATTTTTAACAGAATATCATCAGTAAGCCCTCCTGATACCAGTTCTGTTATCTGCAACCCTTCCACAGACTCACTTACTTCCTTCTCCAAGAAGACAGTAAAAAAGCTGCTCATTTGTAAAATTCACAACACAGGAATCTTTGTTTACATTCCGAAACTCCATAATGGACACATTTTTTCTCCAAATTCTCACTTTCCACCTCCAACCTCTCCATAGCTTTTCTCTCCTCTTCCATGCTGCTGCTTCCCTTAAACCTCTTCCTTGGTGTTGTAGGAGAAAGCAGGACGTCCCCCGATGCCCAGGCCAATTTTCCTCTAGTGGTATATATACCACCTTAATTGTCCACTGCAAAGAGGTCACTAGTCTAGTGGTACTAACCCAGTCAACAAAGGATAAATAAAAAATAAATAAATAGATACTTCATGTGCAGTGCATGGTCAGTATTTACAGACTCTGAAACCCTTTTGAAGAAATTGAATAGAGACAATGGACAGGATCCACTATTAACAAAGCCTAACTGTTGGGGGTCAAGTCTAATGAGATTTTTAATATTATATTTTATGGGGTTAGTTATAATAGATTTCATAGCTTTGCTGCTGAGGCTTATAAAAGAGATAGGTCTGTAATTTGCTGGGTCAGTTGCAATGCCACCGCTATGGGGGGCATCACCACTGCCACTCATCAGGGACTAAACCAGGACATTCAAGTTAAACAATTTAAGGAATGTGTCTGCAAGGACATATTTAATACAATTAAGTGAACAGATATATCATCAGGTTCCATGGAAGAAATATTTTTGGTCTTGGTTAACACTTTTGGTAAATGATCTTTAGAGATAATTCAGAAATTTGAGGGCTTTGGACAAAAGTATTGGATGTGAAATGTTCACTAAATTTGTTTGCAAGAATATTGGCAATGTCTCCTGGGCCAGAATAGGAGACATCATCACAAATATGTTCAGAGCAATGTATGTTTTTTTTTTCTAGTTTTATAACATAGCTAAAGAAGGACTTTTAATTATATTTGGTTGCACAGGCAAGCCTAAGTTCACTGTGTCCTTTAGTGAACCTGACAAAGTTCTTCATTTTTTGTAAGGCTTTTAATATTATCCTTGAGAAGAGGGATTCTAGATCGACAAAATAATTCAAGGAGTTTCTTTATTTTGTTGTAAAGTTTATTTATGAGTGTGGACCACCAGGTTGGTTTGCTTTTGAATTTACTTTGTTACTTGGTTTTGGCAGGGACTGCTAGCTCTATGCATTTTTCTAAATGGATGTAGAATTCCTTAGTGAAGCTTGATGTTGTATCAAAGTTGGGGTGGTGTAGTTCATATTTTGTTATTGAGTTGATTGAGGTTGGCATGCTTCTAGTCCTTAAACTCAATGAGGCTTGCTGTAAGAATTTTTAGGAGTTCAAAGGAGGAGTTCACAAGTTTGTGGTTAGACTTCACTCAGGAAGGAGGTATCAGAGGAACAGTACAAGAGATAGCCATATTTGTAAGACTCAGATCAGTATTACTGTGTCCTTTAGCAGGTTTATTTATTAGCTGCTGAATGGAATTTTTGTTTATTAAGTCTACAAATTTCTGGGCATATTCAACATTGGAAGTATAGGTGCTCCATTTTATTGAAGGGTAGTGAAAGCAATCCAAAATAAGGGATGTTTCACTCATAGGCAGATCGTTTAGACCACTGAGGAATCCTTCATGGCCATCAGGGGACAAAGATGTACTGTACTACTGTATTAATTGATAACTAATCCTATTTGGAGTACTCTGTAGTCCAATGAGTTTATTTTATCAGTTCCTTAAATAAGCACAAGCACTTTATTTCCTTGCTTAAAACCTTCCCTGGTTGTTTGCGAACCATCCGCATTTCCGTGCAGTGAATTTGAATTAAAATTACCTCCGTTGGTAAGCGCTGCTGAGAGAGCAACGAGAGACGAACATGCTGGTGTCAGTAGATCTACCAGCTGAGTGAGCTGCCCAATTACTTTGCGTAGTTCACCCCTGTCCTGTGAACACGCAATTTCAAGGGTGGTTTCACCTTCTGGACCCTCAACCATCAGTAAAGACACAAAACCAATTTGAAAGATGTGTGCAAGTCTGAAGTAGACAGCACGGAAATGCGGATGGTTCGCAAACAACCAGGGAAGGTTTTAAGCAAGGAAATAAAGTGCTTGTGCTTATTTAAGGAGTTGGTTTTTGACCTTCATTTGGGCACTCGTGCAAGTCCTGTTTTTTTGTTTTAGTCTACTTCAGACTTGCACACATCTTTCAAATTGGTTTTATTTTATCAGTCCCTAGGGATCTGCCTGGAGGTAATATGTTCCCTGACAAATATAGAGAATCCACCACAGTTGTCATTGGGACTGAAGGCATGAAAAGCACAAAACGTCAATATATAGAGTGTGCCCTCTTTACATTTAAACCAAGTCTGTAACCAATTCAAAATGGAGGTCTTCCAAATACAGGAGCGCTTCGAGATCAGGCAATTTATTGCTTAAACTTCCAACACTAAGCACAGCCATCTGAATGTAATCTGGTTTCAGGACTGAAGTTTTAGCTATGTTGGAATGTTTATCAAGTGGACTTTGCCTAAAAGGCACTGATAGGCAGCAAAGGTTTAAGATAGTAGAAGCCTTGGAAAGGGAGGTGCAGACCAACATTAGAGAAACGAGATGGATTACCATGCATCTCGTCATATGCTGACCCATGCTGGAACCCCATGGCATAAAGGCAGCTATTTAACCAATTACTGAAGCCTGTTATCTTTTCTTTGTATCTAGGCAAGATTCAAGGTGAAAGAAGGATTCTACTGAGACTTCGTCTCCATCACACCCACTCTGCCTAGCACGGCAGTCAACTTACACAGCCATTCCTCCCGCTGAAGGGATTAGCCATGGATTCACCTCTGCTTCAGTTTTATCAGAAATGCACAAAAGCAATCTTGGGCATCATATCAGAATATATTCCAAAACAGTGTCAGCTTCATAAAGCTCTGTCCTTTTGTGAACTTAAGTTAACCTTATCAAGCATGAACAATGACACTTTAAGCTTCTCCTCAGGCAGTGGCACTTAAAATCACAATAATGCTATCTTAACTAATTAGATTTTCTTTGCTCTAAACTTCTTTTTTATAATATTTTGTTTATTCAGTCGTACAAGTATTAACATTCCTGGACTTTTTTATTTAGATTGTGGTACTTAGATCAGTCAATCTCTTGCAGTACAGCTTTTGCAGTATTGCAATGCAAAGTGCTAACTTTGGCAGAAAGTGAATTTAGCAAGTCCATCCTTCATCTATAATGTATATCAGCATCATTAGAGCAAGATGAGGTATGTTAAGAATAGAACAGTACGTAGTACATTATATCAGATTATGAAATGTATTATTATGCCTTAATTTTTAGAAATTCTTAACTCAGTGCTGAATTTGATCAGATAAAGGTACATTTTCTTTCATGAACTTAGAATAGTTTATTGTTTTTATAAGATACTATTATAAGCCACAGTCTGGTAGGACTGACTAGCCTGTGTGTCAGCTAATAGTTGCTGCAACACACATGCAAAATGCCTGGCTGCACGTACACAACTGTATTTCTGATTAAATTGTTTCTTGGCACAGTGTACTGATAACACTCCCTTATTCTACAATGATGTTAAGGAGGTTGGTTTCACACAAAGGATGAAGACTGTGACCTGCAAATGAGCTTAATTCTGTAGTAATAGGTTTGATTCCCACAGTTTTCATTTGCCTACTGTATTGGCTGCGAAAGTCACTTAAACAGACAGTGTTCCTGGGCAACCACTGAAATAGACTTCCTCCTATAAATAAATAAGCATAGACTTACTAGTGTTCAGCATTATAACCACCCATGGAAAGTGTAAACACTTTATCATAACTTTGATCTGGCCAGTCCTTAAATCACCTCTACTTGTGGTAACAAAATCCCGCTCTCCTCCTATAGAATACTACTAGCAGTCAGATTTCGTTTTCCTCCAACCTTTCTTCCTGACCTTGAAATGCTGACTAAGCTACTGTAACACTGTAAACAATTTCTACTTGATAATAGACTGTCTTCTCTCCTAGTTATTTTTCAACTTGGGTTTTGAATCCTGACTAAAACAAAACACTGTATTAATTGCTATATCTGCTAACGTTCAATTTCATCCTCCTCCACTAATAGCCATTATATCCTTAACTTAATAGAATCCCCACATTTATTCCTTGCCTTCCTTCCTTCCTTTTTCTTTCTCTCTTTCTTTTTATCTCTTCCATATCAACTCTGTTCACTCCTCTACAGACCCCGGCCCCTGTTAGGTTGGTTTCTGTTAAAATTCTTCACAAAACACCATGTAGCTTATACACTGCAAAGCTGCTACTAATGTCACTCATTCCGATGCTGTTACAAAAAGTCTGATAGCTGTAAATTCCAGGCATACCCACCAAAATAAAACCACCACTTCCTGTCAAGAATAGTTCATTTCCTTATGACTGATTGCATGTTTAGGACGTTGTTATTAATGTGATAATTTCTGGGGGTGTCACTCTCCCCAAAGAGGATGATGATGCATTTTTGGTATTCAGCTTGAGGCCATGTGTCTGGCACCAGTCATTTGTCTGAGCGAGACCCTCTTGAAGGATGTTCAAATCTCTAGGGGAATTGATGACAGCACCCAGCTTGCAGTCATCAGCAAACTTGGTCAGCCATAGCCCACTGCTTTTGGCCTGCACCTCAGAAAAGTATATCCCAAATAACAGAGGCCCCAGTACCAAACCCTGAGGTACGCCACTTGTTACGGGTCTACTGCTTGAGGTGGCTTCCCCAATTTTGACTAGGTGGGCTATATCAGTGAGCCAGTTTGCTACCCATCTGGTAACATATGGATTGATGCCTAGTTGAGAGAGTTTATCTATTATTCCTGAGTGGATAATAGTGTCGAGGGCTTTGGCCAGGTCAAGGTAGGCAGTGTGCACCATCTTCCCCTTGTCCATGGCTTTGGTGACTGTCTCAAGGAAGTCAACTAAATTTAACAGACATGACTTCCCCTTGATGAAGCCAAACTGCATGGGATAAAGTGTTTGGAGGTTGCCAATGTCCTTGCTAATGAGGTCCATGATAATCCGTTCCATGGCCTTGCAAATCAGGCTAGTTAGGTTGATGGGTTTATAATTTCCTGGATTGCCGGTTGCTCCACCTTTGTGCAAAGGGATGACAGTGGCTGTCCTCCACTCAGCTGGGACAAAGCCGGTATTCAGGCTTTGGTTGAATAGGGCACCTAATGGTGCTGCAAGTTCCTGTCTGAGATCACTAAGGATGTAGCCTGGGATGTTATCGCTATATGTTATGGAGACTGTATTTTTTGCCTTTGAGAGAGCAATGTTGACCTATTCCCTAGATATAAGGGAAAGGGGGCAGGTACTGGGGATGTTCTGATTTACTGATGGGGGGGGGGCAGAGAGGTGAAGTTTTCAGTGAATCTGTCAGGCAGCAAGTTTGCTATCTTTACAACATTTGTATATGTGGTATCCTTGATCACAAGTTCTGAACAGATCTGGGTGCTTCCTTTGAGGTTGCAGGCATGTGAAGAAGGCCTTATGATTGTCTCTAGTAGATGTGGCCAATTTAGAATCGGAGTTTGGTTTGGAGGATTTCACTAGTGCTCTTATTTGCTTGTTCAGGCTAAAGAGACATTGCTTCCAATTGGGCACCTGTTCTTTCTTGGTCTTGGACAGCAATTTTTTCATTTTGTTATAGAGTTTGTTTATTGAATATCTCCACCAGACAGGTTTACTCTTCCTTGTGGAAGATGATTTAGTCCTGCTAGGTACTCCTGATTCCATGCATCTATATAAATGCTCGTATAGTGATTTGGTGTAGTTTTGGATATTGTTGCCAGTTCCTACAGAGGGGGAGGGGGGGCTGTGAAGCTGTTTATACCATCCCTCAGGTGGCTGTAATCAGCTTTGGAGATGTTTTTATGTCTGACCCTAGCTAGAGGAGTGTTGGGGGAGATGGTGACTTCGACAGTGACTGCTTTATGGTTGGATCTTACCAAGGAGGATGATCCTGTAGGGATGCTACAGTGGTTACTCATGCTGATTTACACAGATGATGTTCTGATCAAAAGCAACTCTTCCGAGAAGTGATGTATGTGTTAAGCCAGCTGAAAAGTGTTGGGGCCACACTGTCCTTCACCAAAAGATAGTGGCTCACAAACAAAGTCAACTACATAAGATATGAGATTGGACCATATGGGCTATGCCCTCAAAACAACAAAACAGAGGATGTTATGTGATCCTATCTCGCCTACATTCTGACTGATGGGTTCGGAGCCGATCCCTCAGCTCCGACTCGGCACGCTTATGCCAAAGAGCGAAGTCTCTAATTGGCTGAGCTTACTATATCCCAGGATGCACCACTACCAGTCCCCCAGATCTCGTTTGCCGCTTTCCTGCGAAGACGTGGTCTCGAGCTGGCTGGGCTGAGTAGTTATTTTAACTAACTTTTTCTGTCAGTTTTTTGCTGTTTTTTGTCTCAAAAGCTGTTTTAACGGCTAATCTTCTCATTGTGTGTGTTTGGATTTGTTGAAGACTTGTTGTGTGATTGGGTTGAGTTTGGTTTAGGCCCCCTTCATCTAGGGCCTTCCCGGTCAGTCAACCCTTCTAAAACCTTACAGGGTTTTCAAAGTTCCCTGTCATTTGTGCTTTTAAGCGATAACTGTAAGCCTATATTTAGGTTTGTCAATCAGTAAGTCAGTAATTGTATTTTTTCCTGTCAAAGTTACTGAAATTGTCTTACCATAATGTCTCAGAATCCTAGGCCTTCGGGCTTTAAAAAATGTACAAAATGTAGTTTCAAAATGTCCATCACAGACGATCACTCGCTCTGTGTGTATTGTTTGGGTGCAAAACACTTACAGGAGTCATGCAGCGTATGTCACGCTTTTTCCTCAAGGGTCCTCCAGGAGAGGAAAAATAAATTGATTCTTAAGGGGTTAATTAAACCTTCTTTTGAAGAAGCCTTGGCATCCTCTCCTTCTCCGGCTAAAAAGAAAAGGGCGTCGGTTCCGACCAGTCCGTCGGATCCGACCGCCAAGAGACATAGGCAGGCCTCTCCTTCGGCTCCAAGGACTTGGAGCCGAGGTCGAACGGTCTGCCTCGATGCCACCAGTATCGACTCCTCTGGCTTCGGAGCCGATGGCTGGGGCATCGAGAGGCGGGTCACCTTCGTCGGCTCCACTGGTCTCCGAGCCCACAAGGGTCGCCAGCTCAGACACTTCCTCCTCCGCCGAAGTCCACCTCGGCACCGATGGAATCTGGTGTGTGTATTCCTTCGGCGCCGATAGTCATCGAGTCACCTCGGAGCCGGTCCCCTAGTCCTTTGGGGCCGTTGGAGAGGCCGTCTCGAACCCGTTCTGTTTCCTCTCGGTCTTCGAGGATGTCAGATTCTGATATAGACAGGGTGCTCCAAAGACTGTTCCAGTCCCCAGTCTTCCAAAAATTTGTTTCGGTTCCGACCCAGTTGGCTTCGGAGCCGATGACCTTGGCCCACCCCATTGCCATTCCTCCTCCGACTGCTTCGGCTCCGTCGGAGCAGGTGCTGTTGGAGCCGGTGGAGATCTTAGGGTCGGCTCCGACCCTTACTCCAACCCAGGCCTTCGGGTCCGAGTTTGGTACGCGGACTTCTTCGGCTGGACCCGGGGGTGATGTTTCGGGACCTATGCTTTCGGTTCCGAGCCTCCCCCTCGGTGCTTCGGCTGCGGGACTTCCGTCGGCTATCATGGCTCCGGGGACCGGACACTCCCAGGATTCTGGGGGTCCGGCTTTCAGAGCCATGAGGAGTGCCTTGGCCAAGTCCTCTTCGGCCATCTCTCCGGCTTTACCGGCACCTTCCCTGGGCGTGGAGACTGGGTCTTTGGCAGTTCCCCTGTCCGTAGTCAGCGGAGCCCCGGGGCCTGAGGTTACCCCCAGTGGGGGTTCCCCTCCTCCTGAGGGTTCTTCGGAGTTGTCTTCGGAGGAACCCCCAAGGAAGAGATCGTGCAAGAGGAAGCACGTGGACTCCCCCAAGTCTATTACATCAGACACTGATCTTGATGATGCAGAGGGGTCCCCGAAGTCGTCCTCGGATGATGTCTCATTTGCAGACATCTTAGAGATCCTCAAACAACGAGGTGGCTGGATATCCAAACCCCCCTCTGCTGATGAGTCAGTGCTCCTCAAGGCCTTTGGGGCTCAGCCCTCCGCCTCCTGGGTGTCTCCGCCCTTCGACGAGCTTCTGGATTTAGTTTGTCGAAGGGCGTGGGAACATCCAGATACCGTGGAACCAGTCCCTTCTCGTCCAAATAAATTTTTGTCTGCTCCGGCCGAGAAGGAGTTCCTCACTAAAGGCGTGGCTGTAGATGCCATGGTGGTGGCATCTGCTACACAACAGGACGTGGCAGAGGCTTCAACGTCCATCCATCCTCCTAATAAGGAGTCTAGGAGTATGGACAGGTACGGAAGCGCACCCTGACTTCAGCGGCCTTTACTTTAAGGTCTCTGAATTATTTGGCACATTTTACCAGGCTTCAGAGGGATCTGGTCAAGGAGTTGTCAGATTCCCTCTCGGGTAACCTACCTGAGCAGCTAGCCCAGTCGGTTAGCTCTCAGTTGGCTATCCTTACGTCAATTTCTAACTCGTCCATGAGGCTCATTTCCTATGCGGCCGAAGGGGCGGGTAGAGTGGCAGGCACAGGCGTGGCTCTACGGAGACAAGCCTGGCTCCGCTTGTGTCAGTTTGCGGAGGCCTTCAAGTCTTCCTTCGCCGACGCTCCCTTTGATGGGTCCTCCTTGTTTGGACCCAAGGTTAAAGACACCCTTACCCGCTGTGAGCAAGAGGGAAAAACTTTATCTGCCGTAGGTGCCCGTTATTCCACTCCCTTTTGGCCTTACCCCAAGGCTAAAGGAGGGGGGAAAATGTGGTTCCGCAAATCTCGTAAGTTTTTCTCCCAACAGCAGGAAGATTCCCCTTCCAGAGGCAGAGGACGGGGAAATTTTTCAGGGAGACGCCGTCCCAGAGGCGGCAGAGGGCCCCGCAATTCTGGAGACCGCGAGTCCTTTCGTGGCTCTTCAGCCTCCCACACGTCATGAGGGATTGCCCGGCTGTGCTGCTCCGGAGCCAGTCGGGTGTCGTTTTGCCAAGCACCTAAAAGCCTGGGAGTCAATCACTCAGGACAGATGGGTGCTTCGGATCATTGCCGGAGGTTACACTATCCCATTCACATACTCGCCCCCACCGTCCAAAAGAATCCCGGACCCACCACCCAGTCAAAGGGAAATGGCAGCCGCAGAAGCTTTAAAGCTGCTAGAAAAAGGAGTCATCCAACCGGTCCCCACAGACCAGATCGGATCAGGAAATTACTCCAGGTTCTTTTAGTGCCAAAAGACAGGGGACCTGAGACCAATATTGGATCTCAGCAGACTGAACCAATCCGTCACGAAATCCAAATTCGAATGGTCACGTTACAATCCATTCTCCCATTGTTGGAGAAGGATGTTTGGATGTGCTCCATAGACCTCAAGGACGCCTATTATCACATACCGATACATCAGGCATCCAGGAGGTATCTGCGCTTCAGCCTGGGAGTCAGTCATTACCAATTTTGCGCTCTGCCCTTTGGTCTCACCACAGCCCCAGGGTGTTCACCAAGTGTTTGGCAGTAGTGACGGCTCACCTGAGAAGTCTTGGATTCCAAGTGTTTCCCTATCTGGACGACTGGCTCCTGACTGCCACCACCAGGCATCTACTAATGGACAACCTCAAAGCCACCATCTCGCTGGGTGTTACCCTGGGGATTACATTCAATTGGTCAAAGTCTGTCTTGCTGCCCTCTCAACGCATAAAGTTCATAGGAGCAGAGATAGACTCAAGATTGATGCGTCTTTCTTCCTGCGAAAGGATCCAAACTTTACAGGGCCAAGTTCAAGCTCTGATCTCGAGATCCAAAGCCCCAGCCAGGATGGTTCTGCAAGTTTTAGGCTCAATGTCTGCCACGGTTCTTTTAGTTCCTCTGGCAAGATTGCACATGAGGATTCTTCAGTGGCTATTGTCAACTCAATGGTCCTTTCAGGATCTTCCTCTCAATCATCACATCATGATTACGGAAATATGCAAACGGGACCTTCGCTGGTGGCTTCAGACATCCAATCTGAATCAAGGAAGCCCCTTTGTTATTCCCTCTCCAGTGGTTACCCTGACGACAGATGCCTCCCAGATAGGGTGGGGGGGGCATTGTCTGGGCAGGCTAGTTCAGGGCTCCTGGCTTCCAGACGAAGCTCTTCTCCACATCAACGTGTTGGAGATGAGGGCTGTACTTCTATCCCTACAGGCCTTACACAAGTTTCTTCCTCAGGGCATCATCGCCATCCACACAGACAACATGTCGGTGGTTTGGTATCTGAACAAACAAGGAGGGACCAGATCTTACCCCCTTTGCAGAGAGGCCATGAGAGTGTGGGAATGGGCTGTAGCTACCAACCGCTTCTTGGTAGCGACCCACATTCCGGGAAGGTCAAATATATTGGCAGACAAATTAAGCAGGACAATTCTTTCTCCTCACGAGTGGTCTCTAAACCAAACAGTAGCAGCTCAGGTTTTCAGGAGATGGGGGACGCCGTGCTGCGACCTATTTGCAACTCCACTAAACACCAAGTGCCAAAGGTTCTTCTCCTTGATCCCACATCAGGGAGTGCCAGCTATGGATGCTCTAGCACAACCTTGGCCAACAGGACTACTTTATGCCTTTCCTCCGATTCCACTTCTCTCCAAAGTCATTCAAAAAGCTTCTCAATTGGGGTCCGCAATGATACTGATTGCCCCATACTGGCCTCGTCAGGTATGGTTTCCTTACCTGAAGAAGCATGCGGTGGACGATCCGTGGACTTTAGACCTAATTCCGGACCTGCTAATTCATCAGTCGGGACATCAGCATCAGTCCCTTCGATCTTTGAAATTGACAGCTTGGCTCCTCCACTTCCGACTTTAGTCAGAAGTCACACACTAGACCCGGAAGTTGTTCACATTTTATCTTCGGCCCACAAACCCACCACTAACAAATTGTACCTTAGTAAGTGGAAGAGGTTTGCTATCTGGGCTCAACTCAAGGGCTTAGACCCTATCACTGCTCCTATCCCAGAGGTTTTGAAATTCTTAACATCCCTGTTTAATCAAGGATCTTCTGTCTCTACTATTAAAGTCCAACTAGCGGCTATCTCTAAATTCCACGAATCCATGGATCCTCCATTGATGAGCAGCAGACTATGCAAAACTTTCATTAAAGGTGCGGGCCTGTTAAGACCCCCAATTTTTCATCCTGCGCCTCCGTGGGATCTTGATTTGGTGCTTCGCGCATTAACATCTTCCCCTTCGAACCGGCTGCTACATGTGAGTTAAAATATCTGTCTTGGAAAACTGCCTTCTTAGTTGCAATTACTTCTGCAAGAAGAGTTTCAGAGCTTCAAGCCCTGTCTATTAAGCCACCGTACTTGATTTTCCACAAGGATAGAGTATCACTTAGGCCTAATCCATCCTTTGTCCCAAAGGTCTGTTCTAGTTTCTGTCTCCAACAATCTCTAGAGCTACCAGTTTTCTTCCCAAAATTCTCTAATGAAGCAGAATACACTCTCCATAAATTGGATGTTCACAGGCAATTACGCTTCTATTTAGACAGGACTCAGCAACTTCGTAAGTCAGACCAGTTGTTTGTGTCCTTCTCAGATAATAAATTGGGTCAAACCATCACAAAAGCTACTATCTCCAAATGGATCAGAGATTGCATAACTCAGGCTTATTCTTCTTCGAATAAGCAACTTACAACATCTATCAAAGCTCATTCTACCAGAGCTATGGCCACTTCTATAGCTTTTCATTCCAAGCTCGCTATATCGGAAATTTGTGCTGCGGCTACTTGGTCCAACCCGCACACTTTCATTTCCCACTACAAATTGGATGTGGCATCTAAAGGACGAGCTTCATTTGGTTCCACGGTACTCAGGAGTGTTTTCCAGTGAGCCACCCAGGATTCAGGTGCTAGGGACACTGTCCCATCAGTCAGAATGTAGGCGAGATAGGATCACATAACATCTTTTAGTTATGTACTCACCATAACTTCAGATGTTTGGGATCCATCTCGCCTACATTCCTAAAACCCACCCTCCTTCCCCCTGCCTTGGAGATCAGAAGAGATTGAACGGTTTTGAGTTTTACTGTTTATCTTGTTTCATCTGACGATGTTATATAAGCAGGGCGTGCATGTGGGCATGTATGCGGACAAACTAGATCTGGGGGACTGGTAGTGGTGCATCCTGGGATATAGTAAGCTCAGCCAATTAGAGACTTCGCTCTTTGGCATAAGCGTGCCGAGTCGGAGCCGAGGGATCGGCTCCGAACCCATCAGTCAGAATGTAGGCGAGATGGATCCCAAACATCTGAAGTTATGGTGAGTACATAACTAAAAGTTATCCAATAAATCAATCCTCAAAAAAACCTAAGGGAGCTATACATCCTCCTGGGTTTCTGTAGTTCCTCTGGACAGTTAATTCAGGACTACACAGAGGTAATATATAACCTCACCAAGATGTTAAAAGAGGCAGAGCCTTAAGTATGGGCCAAAAGTAGTAAAAAGCTGCACAAGCTTTAAAGGAGAGCTTGAGTTAGGCCCCATGCCTGACTTATTCATAGATTTATAAGACTTCTACTTAGAAACATGGTACACAGAAGCAGCATTAGTGGTATTATAGCTTATGCTAGTAAGACACTAAGTGAGGTAGAGAAAACCTCTGAATCTGACTAGGTTCTCTCATTCACTGTAATGGCAATGCAGAGATTCAAAAATACTACTTTTGGCAAAGAGATTGTGGTACAGGCATCAGCCCTGCTAGGGTGACAGAAAATTAATATGTCTAGTAGCCAAATTGTGGCCTGGACCTTACCCTTAAGGAGCAACCTTTGGAAATAAAATATGTCAAAAACAAAAAGAGCTAAACTGCCCAAGGAGTGGCAGATCTACAATGCATGACTGCACAGAGTCTGAAGAGATTAAGTAACCACCTCAGCAGGACTCAGCATCAGAAGTTGCTAGACAGCAAAGTTGACCTTACTATTATGATGAAAGCGTATCCAAAAATATTCCCAAAGTATATGTTTATGATTGCTCCTTTAGCTAGGATTGCAACAGGTATTGTGGCATAGGTATACTATGGCATAAAGACAAACCATGCCCTACTGTCATCTGCTAGTCTGATCACAAAACTAACCAGTATGCCAAATTAGCAGATAGACAGACAGATAGATATATATATAGGTACATAGACAGGAAGATTAGATAGATAGATAGATAGATAGATAGATAGATAGATAGAGCTACAGATAGATATAGCTATAGATATGCATATATATATATATATATATATATATATATATATATATATATATATATATATATATATATATGTATATGCAGGCATAGAGATATAGATAAATCAATATCTGTATCTATCTCTAGATAGATAGATAGCTATGTGTAGCTGTACAATCAGCAATTAATTTTTGTTTGGAGGACATTGCAATATGTAAAGACTCTGATTATGCTACATAAAACTTCTGCACAGATTTGCCAGACTGGAAGTTTAATGGCATAGGATCATAGGCTCTTAGGAGATTACTAGGCTAATGGCCGCAGGGCCCTTACAAGCCTAGCCAAGTTCCACCCATGTAGTCAAGGGTGTCTGGTTCAAACAGATACTAAAATCAGCACCTATTGCCCTGTCCAAGAGGGACACACGTGGAATCCCTTGGGTGAATTACCAGTTACCCATCCAGTCAACCAAACTGTGCTTAAATATGGCCAAGGAAGGGCTTTGTTTAACATGAATAGGAAGCTTGTTCCAAAGACATTCAACTCTAAAGGAAAAGGAGTTATGTATGTAAAACTAATCTTAGTTACACATCAGTTACTGCAAGTTCATGGGCTAACAGTGTACTGGAAAAAAAGTCAAAGGCGACTCAAATATGCATAGAACAGACAAAGCTGGAATTAAACTGGCTGATTTTCTGGCTAAAGAAGTTGCCCATAAAGATAAAACTTAGGATTTGGTTCCAGACTACCTCTTAACCTCTTAGACCAAAAAATCTGGACAAAGCCTAAAATGATGGGGGGACAAATAGGGACATATTTTAAATATTGCTCTTACAAATTTAGAAAGTTGATAGAATAAAAGATTTTTCATTAGCATGAATTTTCTGAAGGATGTGGAGTCTTAAAATCAAATGTCTGTCATTATTTAATGACTTAAATCCTCAGCTATTTGCCAGAAGACTACATATTTTAAGAGGAACGCACCAAAAATATGAGGCAAAAATCTGGACATCCTGCAAAAATCTGTACAGTTGAGAGGCATGGTTCCAGTTCAAGCAAGTGCAGCTACAGCTACTCATCAGCAAAAAAAGGCAGGAACAAGAGTATATTTTGTACTTGTACAGTGACAAACCTGATTCTAACTTGGTAAAAATGGAGCAGGAAGATCAACTGTATGGACATTTTATTTATCTACCAAATAACTATCATCATAAGGCCACATATAACAAAAAGACAGATGATTTCTAGGTAAGGACTGGTGGTACCTCTCACAGATTGCAGTGTTTAGTACATGTGGGGTACAGATTATGCTACAGGTTGCACATAATGAGCCAACAGGATGGTACTTATAGGAGTTTAATCAATACTTACTACCTGTGTTTAAGTGATACTCTGGCAAGCTTCATATCCCCACCAAACCCAGTTACCTCTGCTGAATATCTGGAAACATGCACCATTAAACTATATCAGCATGTAAACAGCGGCATAGATGTGACTGTATCTGGTACGAACAAGCACAAGGCAACAACCCCTCTGGTGGAACTTTAATATCAAAATAAGATACACTTGACTGTTTTGTCCAGTTTATTCCACTCACTAGCTCATCAGTTTTACAGCCTTAAAAGTAATGACTATCAAGGTATTCTACTATAAAGGTATTCTAGCAATTAATGACTATGCTGTTAAGTTTCCTATGGCGGTATCACTGTTAAAAAGCCAATACTAAATCACTAGCCAAAGACCTAGTGTTACTTTTCTCCAGGGTAGGGATTCCCAAAGAAATGCTGACAAACCAGGGGACTCCATTTATGTCCATGGCAATGCACCATCTCTGACAATGTTTTAATGTAGAGCATTTAACGACTTAAGTGTACCATCTTTAAGTCAGTAAGTTAGTGGAACATTTTAATAAAATCTGAAAGCCAAAGAAGACCATCAGACAAGATAGTAGGAACTAGAATCAGTTACTTCTCTATCCCCATTTTGCTATAAGAGAAGTACAGGACTTACTCAGTTCAAGTCACTGTATGTAAGTGTCCTTGAGGCTTGCTGGACAAGAAAAAAATACTTGAAAGGAGGAGAAACCCCCAGGTTAGAGGTGGACAGCATACTTTATAAACTTGTAAGATAGGTTAAAATTTTTAGGGCACAAGATATACAACAGAAGGTGTATAATAAGAACCCTGGGCTCAGAGAGTTTAAAACAGGATAAATTGCTTGTATGAATTTCCTCTGTAGAAAGTAAATTCTTAGCAAGATGTCAAGGTTGTGTAGGAGTTAATAACATGAGCTACAAAATAAACAAACTGCAAAGAAACTGGAAAGAGAAGTCCAGACCAGGTATATCACATAAATGCTTTAAAGCTATGGAAGGAAAATGAAGGTTGGGAGCTGACATAGACACTCATATGCTATCAAGGAATTCTATCCCTGCTGTCCAAATAGATGAAACATTGTCCGTGACAAAGAACAATAAGCTGAAAAGGTTTTACTCAGAAAAAAAGCTTTTTGCTCTGAGATACCTAATAGAACTGATTTAATGCAGGGTCATATTGAAATTGACCTACGGGAGAAGGAAGACAGAATAAATCATTAGGAATATAATATTTTATATTATCAACCATGCATTTGGTCTGTAAAACAATATCACAGACTGAGGATGAAAATAATTTGGCTTGGCATTATACTGTCTTTTTTACAAACCTATTACTCTAGGTTCACTTTAAGCTAAGAAGTAAAAACAGCAAGCATGCACCAGACTGAGTTTGTATAAAAATAGAATTGATTTCAGTATTAAAATATTAATAGATGCAATTTAATGAAAACACATTAATTAAAGTGATGTACAGAATTAACAAGTGCTAAAAAAGTGTAGGAAGGTCAAATAATGTTTGTAAGTACCCCACAAACAAAAAGGCCTTTTTATATCCTTTAGTTTCTGGGTAGAAAACAGCCGTTGAGGTTAAGATTTATTACCCATTTCATTCCCTCAGATTGTTTTGGGCTAGAGTTGGAATAGTCTGTTGTTCCCTGATGACCACTGGAGAAGCAATTCTGAGTTTGATGTCCACTCATTAAGGGATCCAGGAAACTGAAATGATTTCTTGCAAATCCATGTTGGTTTCTCATTAGGTACAAATCCATCCAATTGCAGGCAGGACTTGGCTGATTTTTTTTTGTAATTAAACCTTCTCCTCTGCTTCACTTCAAATGGAACTCCTTGCCTTTGTGGATGACCAGGCTCCTGTAAAAAGTAATGTGAAATATTGCAGTTCTTAGCTCCTTTAGGAGATTGTCCAGTGTATAGCAATGCCCTGTCATGTAAACAATGCAAGTTCCTTTCCAAAACTCAGATGTAACTATGTAGTTCTAGGTTAGTGGCTGAGCAGATGATATGAGCTGATGAACTGGTGAAGAACTGGTGAAAATGAACCCTCCTCACAAGTTTCACTGTAAATATATATCTTTTGTAAAAGGAGTGAAAACTGACATATCTTTTTTCTTTGCCTTTGACTGATTCCAGCTGCAGTTGCAAACACATAACTCTTCTTAGTGAACTGTTTTCTACTCAAGTTTTATTACCCTTTGACACGTTAACATTCTAGGGACGTGGGTGTAGTTTGTACAGCTGGACATTAAGCCTCTTACAGCATCCTCTTAATTTCCTTTCTTTTCATTTTGATATCTTGAAACTTTAATGTCCCTGGGAAAGATAATGTCCAATTCATAGCTACAACTTTGAAGTCCATTTGGTTTGAGCTGTGCAATTTGGCCTGCATTCTTTATGAGCTGAAAAGTGCATAAACTCAGGCAAAAATAGTTGAGAGACCTTAGTTCTTCTGCTAGAAAAAAATATCTTATTTTAAGCATAAACTCATGCACTCAATGTTGTTACCTACTGCAACACATATATATCTGAAGATTAGTAAGGTTAATGAATAACTATTGTGAAGGCTGCCAGCCCAGCTAGCTAGAATTTTGTAAATAATCCTATGTCATTTTTAAATATTAATATGATCCACAGGCTTGTCTTACAAATGTAAGAGAACTATATGTTATAATTAAGCTATATGTTATGTGCTCAGGTTCAAACATGTACCACAGTGCACACTGCTGGAGAAGAGCAAAAATATATATGGACTATATTCCTGTGCAAATGCATGTTTTCATAGCAGACGCTGGGACATACAGAGTTAACTTGCAAACTCTGAGAAAATAAGTAATGAGTTTTACAAGTGTGTTTATCAGAACTAGAAGAAAGAATGTATACAGGTGGAAATTCTTTCTATTGTTTGAGACAGAGATAATTATAGGTTTCAAGGGTAAAAGTATTTAACAGTTTTATGATTCCCAGTTCTAGGTAAGCTTCTAAGAGATAAGTGTCAGCTTCCAAGAGATAAGTAGTCTTGACATTAAAGTGCTAACTTTTAGGTTTCTGTTGGCCTGGAAACTAAAGGCAGAGGTGACAAGAATGATGCCATCTAGCTAACCCAGCAGTAATGTGTATTATTAATTTAAGAACTATCTCAGAGAAAGTCTGTGCATTTTGCATCTTGTCTTGGACCTAGAAACATTCTACTCTTCAGCACATCTCATCTGAATTTGCTTTCTCTGTAAGTAAGACTTAGATCATAGTATTTCTCTTACAGATAGACAGGAATATAGCAAGATTAGTCTAGATGTTTTCTGTATTTATGTGAGACTGTCCTGCAATGTTGTTTTAAAGTATTTCCTGTGATTCTGAACTCTATTGCCACTGTGTTGAGTTAATGAGTATTGTCTTATGCTTTTATTATTTATTATTAAATATATTTAAACCTTTTAATTGTGGCTGGTTTTGTTTAGAGATATTTATGCTCTTAGAGTACTTGCATAAGTATTTGGTAACACTGTACAGACCACTCTAAAATAGCCTTAAAGTCTTGGACATGCTTACCATTTGGATAATAGTAACATTACACAGTAGAATTGGTCACCCTTTGTAAAGGCCTTTAGTAGCTGATAAGAGTGGTTGGTGGCATGTGGTACTACTGTATAGTCTGGGCAGAAGGAAATATAGCTAGTGAACCTGTGCCAGCCTTCCCCAGGAGTGTCTTTGTGTTTGTATATAAATCAAATCTCAAAGTGTGTGTGTGTGTGTGTGTGTGTGTGTGTGTGTGTGTGTGTGTGTGTGTGTGTGTGTGTGTGTGTGTGTCAGCTACTTGGGCAGGGACACAAAGCACTGGTTGGACAGAGAGGGTGTTGGAGGTTTTGGCTTGACCACTTGGCTGAGATTTTAACCTTATAGCTGTGCCAGTGGGGAGTCTTATTGGGGATCTGGAGAGAGAGAGAGAGAGAGAAACCAGCCCCAGACTGACTGTGATCTCTGTGTGCTCTTAAGGGAAATTGTACTTTACTGTGTGTGTACTTGTTATCTTCCCAATGTGCACATCCCTTACTGGTGTTAGTGGTGAGGATTGAGGCTCCTTTATTACTAGGCCAGTGCAGGGATGTCACAACAATATATGAAGGAAATCCCATAAATGCGTTTAATACACAACAGTAATCATATTAATAATAATTACAGTGTTGTAATTTTCTTTTCATTAGAAAGGCTTCATTTCCTACAATTCTCTTGTACTGAATGTAGGTCCAAAGTGAGGAATGGAAAGGAAAGGAAAAGTTAATAATATTAACCCTTTGGGCATGTAACAGCATTGTATTACACTTTCATTAGGCACTTGTTCATGGTCTCCTTTTACATTTTTTTCAGGTTTGCCTGTTCACCTTCTACAGTTGATAGAAATGTCTTGTGTTCATGGAAGAGCTGCAGCTGATTAATATGAACCCACTTAAGTAAATCTTTACTAGTGCCTTTTCTCTTCATTTCTATTTGATAGACTGATGAAATCTAATTAATTAATAACAATAATGGTCCATCCCATCATGGTAGGAATTTCTTTGTTTTGCATTTTATAGGTCCATGGGTTCATAGGTAAGTATTAGGCTGGTTGCTCGTGTGGTCCCATTTTAAGCTTAGCCAATTTTCCTTTTTGAGTTCCTATTTTGTTAGAGATTGATCTTACTCATCCCATGGTCGATAATTATATAACACCTCTAATATGAATAACTGGGATCATACCATAAATAATTTGAGGAGACCCATGAATGAGATAAAGCATTTAGGAGGTGCCACTGTCTATTAGTAGTACAGGGACAATCCTGGGGTAAATCTTCTGTTTCCCATCCATAGATCCAAGTTGCACTTGACCATGGACAGGGATGAATTTTGTCTTATGTGGATGGGGAGTTTGTTCCAGAGCAGCAGTATCCCCTGTGAGATATACCTGCCCCTCAAAACTGATCTGTTGATGTTGCAAAAGAAGTTTAGATCCCTAGACTGAGGATTTCTGATGCCATTTGATTTGAAGGTGGGCAGTAAATTCTTTAGTATTGGGTCAAAGAAAGCCTTGTATGTCAAACACAGGTCACCTCTTAGCAGTGTATAGGATACTAAGTGTAGTGACAGGTCTTTGAATCAGACCATGTAGGACATGTTGTTTAGACCTTGTTTCCTTTTAGTAAGGTATCTTTGTGAGCATTCTAGTTGTTGCATGTGTCTGGATAATTACATGGCAAAGGGGGCATTATATTAAATGACTGGCCTAATGAGGGCTGGGTAAAGAAAGACACAATCCATTTGTTTATAAGCTGTGCAGTATAGGATGTTCTGGCAACAATGGACACATGTTGGTCAAAAATTAGGTCACTGTCCACATAAGTTCCTAAATCCTGAGTAACTGGGTCAGCTCTTAGGCATGTATTGTCAATCTGGTAGTTTTGTAAGACAGATGACTTTGCAAAGAATACAATAATGCATTTTTGTCATTTAGTTTCAGTCCATGATCTTTGTACCAGTTATTCATTTAGGGCAAACTTTTTGTAGGGTGGCTAAGTCACTGGAGTGTTCAATGACTGCTATTAGTTTGCAGTCATCTGCAGCCTTAGTAAGCCAGAGCCCTTTGGTACTGGCTTTTACTTTATAAAAGTAAATGCTAAACAAGAAAGGTCCCATCACAGAACCTTGGGGAACTGCACTGGTGAATGGTGTTTTTGTGACAGTAACCTCTATGTTGATTTCCTGCAATCTATTTGTGAGACAGTTGACAATCCAGCAGGTTACATATGGGTTTATTCCCAGTTTATTTGGCTTTTCTACTATGCCTGAGTGGGGAATTCTGTCAAAAGCTTTGGCCATGTCGAGGTATACTGTGTGTTTTGCCTTCATCCATTGTTTTGGTCATCTTTTCAAAAAAAATTACTAGGTGGAGTAAGCATAATCTGTCTTTGATGAATCCAGACTGAGATGGGTCCAGTATGTATGTATACCTTTAAGAAGCTTTCCATGGGTTGCACATGTGAATAAATACTGATCATGTGTGAGCCTGACTGGAATTTTGTAGTAAGCTGTTGAGATATTAGCATGCTTGTATGTGTAGTTTGTCAGTTAATCAGTTTATTTATATTTTCCACTTTGGCTATCCATTCTGATATGTTTCTGTATAATAAAGCATATAAATGAACTACCCCACCTGTTTGTCTAACCACTTTCAGTACTACTTTTGGCAGGTACAGATTTTTGAGAATGCCATTTGGGATAAATTCTGCCAGTAAAGTCTTCCAGCATGCCACTGAACAAATTTTTATTCTGGATATCCATGTGCTATTAAAGTAGATGATATTCTAGTAGGAGGTAATGGTGAAGCCAAGCATGACAGAAACCTCAAAAAAGTTCTGGAAAGAGCACATGAATTGAATATTAACCTGAATCCTCAGAAGTGCAGATTCAGGCTACAAGAAGTTACTTATGTTGGTCACTTGTTTACTAGTTCCGGCTGACGACCAGATTCTTACAAGCAAACAGCAATTCTTGAGATGCCAGCTCCAGACAATGTTTAAGCCCTACAATGTTTTCTTGGCATGGTTAACTACCTAGGCAAGTTCAATCCAGATTTGTGCCAACTTCCAGCTGTCTTGGTGGAGCTGACCTGCAGAGATCTATCCTGGTCCTGGTTAGAACAACACCAAAAAGCATTTGATGCCCTAACACAGAGAATTGCCAGTCCATCAACTCTCAGATACTATGATGTTCACAAACCAGTAACTATTTCTTGTGATACTTCAAAGTTTGGTCTTGGTACAGTCATTTTTCAAGACGGTAGACCAGTAGCCTTTGCATCCAGAACTCTAACCCAAACTGAGATGCTGTATGCCCAGATAGAGAAAGAACTCTTGGCAATTGTGTTTGCATGTTTGAAGTTCCATAATTATATTTATGGCTGACCTATTCAAATCAAAAGAGGTCATCACCCTCTAGTCAGGATTTTGAGAAAGCCTATGCATACAGCTCCAGCTAGATTGCAACGCATGATGTTGAAATTACAAAAGTATAATTTCAATCTTTTATACACAAAAGGCAAACTTCATCTTGCTGATACTTTATCCAGATCACCCAGAAATACCACTGAATAGCATGAGAATGAGAAACTTGATTTTGAAGTCATGGAAGTGAGAAATTTTTCTTCCACATGTCTTAATGAGCTTAGAAGTCATACAGCCTCAGATCCAGTTGTTCAGAAGCTCAACCACTTTATTAGATGAGGATGGCTGTCAAAGCAATCTAGTTTACCTCATGTCCTGCAACCATATTTCCTTACAGAGATGAGATTTTTGATTGACAATGGTATCATCATGAAAGGTCCAAAAGTGATTTTCCAAAATCCTTACAAAAAGAGTATATCACCATCTTGCATTGTGGCCACCCAGGAACTGATTCTACCAAAAGAAGTGTGAGAGAACTAGTACATTGACCTTCTATGTCAAAGGATATTAACAGAATACTTTCATCTCAAATGGAATGGTCAACTTTACTTGGTGTTAGTAGACTCATTCAAATTGGTTCAAGATTGACCTACTTCCTAATCTAGTGTCCAGTACTGTCATTATTAAGTTGAAGCATCATTTTGCAGTCCATGGTAGTCCACACAAAGTTACATCTGACAATGGTACACAGTTTACAAGCCAGTAGTTTAAGAATTTTGCTGAAGAGTGGGACTTTATCCATGTTACAAGTAGCTCAGAGTACCCACAGTCAAATGGTTTGGCAGAACATACAGTTCAAAGTGCAAAACAGTTATTAGAGAAGTCAAAATGAGACAATAGCGGTGCTTTTCTGAATCTCAGAAATATTCCGTGTGATAAACATCTTGGTTCACCTGCACAAAGGCTTTTGTCGAGACAAACCAGAACCAGGCTTCCAATCAGTAGCAATCTGTTGGTTCCCTCTGCTAAGAACAACAAAGTAGTGACAGTTCAACTTATGAAAAGGCATTTGTCCCAGAAGTCCTATTATGATAAGTCCAGCAAATCACTCAATCCATTACAAGTGGAGATAGTGAGGATGCAGACATCCAAAGGTTTTGATCAGACTGGAGTCATGAAAAGTATATTTCCAGGGCTGAGATCATACATTGTGGAATCACAAGGAGTAGAATTTAGGCAGAATCGGAAACATTTAGTACCAGTGTCCAAGCCTGTATTGCAGCATTTAGCCCATGAAAAAGACTCTAGATCTCAGAGTGAGTTACCCAGTGTTCCAATTCCAGAGAACATTCCAGCAAATATCCCTGCTCCCGGGAAGATTCCCAAAACTCCTGAAACTGATTGTTCAGCAATGACTGTCTCTGTTACTAAACCCGGTACTAATTGCTATATAACTAGATCAGGTCACATTTCTAGACCATGTTCTAGGTACACAGCAACTTGGACATGAACATTGTATTTATTTCTCATTGTGGGCAATTCACTAAAGAGGGAGGATGCAGATCAGTATGTATGTATACCTTTAAGAAGCTTTCCATGGGCTTACACATGTGTATAAATACTGAGCATGTGCAAGCCTGACTGCCATTTTGTAGTAAGCTGGTGATATGTTAGCAAGAATGTCTGTGTAGTCTCAGTTAATCAGTTCATTTATATTTTGCACTGCTGCTAGCTATCCTGATGTGTTTGTGTATAAGAAAGCATATAAACGAACTACCCCAGCTGTTCGCCTTCAATTGTAAACCAAGACGAGTGACATGGTGTTTGGAAGTTCCCTGTGTTATGATTGATTAGTTCCATGATAAGTCTTTTCATAGCTTTGCATATGAGGCTGGCCAGACTTATGTGCTTGTAATTGCCTGAGTCTGTGGAAGGGCCTCCCTTATGCAGGGGAATGACTGTAGCTGTTCTCCATTTACATAGTACAAAACCTGTATGGAGGCTGAGAATGAACAGTGTTGTTAAGGGTGATGCTAAATTATGCTTCATACTCTTTAAGATACATCAGGACCCATCAATGTAGTATTTTTTAGCTTTTTATAGCACTTTTAGGATTTAGTCTTGTATGATAGCTGGGGGCAAGCTAGTTTCTGGTGTATCTTTTGGGACAGACAGAGGGGGAGACAGGTAAAGCTAGAAATAAATTTATGGGCCTGTAGATCCGCTATATCTTCAGCCTCAGTGTAGGTAATATTGTTCCCAATCAGCTCAGTGCATTTCCTCTGCAGTAGTTAAAACAGAATATCTTTTTATCTATTTGGTATTCCACCAAGGCTGACCTTTGTGTCATAGTAAGTCTTACAGGCCCACACATTCTTTTCTAAATTGCTCTGGGCAAGGGCAAACATTATTTTTTTAAGTGCTCACTTTGATGGCTCACATAATTACGGGCATGTGCCAGACTTCCATCCTCTGAGATATACAGAAGATAGAAGGGCAGTATCATTCACTTTCCATTCATTTTTTAAAGGGTGAAACCCCAGTGGATGTTTTGTGAGTAGCATGGATGGACATGTTTACTAGTAAGTTTTTAATTTCCTTATTCCATTTGGCAGGAGTATTCTGGGTGATGACACCCATGCAATTTTATTTACTCTCTCAAGAATTTCCATATATTTTATATTACTTTACTAAGAAGAAGTGGTCCTCTCTCAGATTCTTCCCACAATGGTAACCCCAGTGACTAAATACATGGCTGATTAGAAGCAAGGCAGTTGTTTCTATGGTGTTAGAGGCAGATGAGCACTTCAACCATTTTGTAAACTTACATGTGACTATTAACAAGTATTTATTTCTTCTAAAAGACCAATTTTTCTGGATGAATCTAATCAATTTGAGGGTCATACTAGGGTATTGTGATTTCTTATATTTGAAGAGGGGCCCTCTGTCTAGGGGAAAATGGCTGTAATTTGTAGCACATTACATATCCCTGCAATACTTGGCAACATCACTACACATGTAAGGCCAGCAATCTACTTCTTTTAGTGTACACACAAACCAATAATCTCACAGGAAAAGTACACCAAACACAAACTAAAAATCCTGCAAATGAACGACTCAAATTATAACTTCAAAAATATGTGATTTTTTTGTAATTTAATAAAGTTGAGCACTTTCATTCAGGACATTACATGGAACTTCATCAGGGTCTAAGAAGTTGCTCCCCCTAGTGAGTACTCTGACCAGTTGTAACAGGGTGTTTGTATTAACAACGTCCATGAATCCCTGTGCATGGGCACTAGTGGTAGTCTTGGTTTCTCGGTCTATAGCTGGATAATTTAAATCCACCAGGAAAATGGTATTGGATTTAATACTGAGTGACTCCAGTTGTTGTATGTAGGTGTTATGGCTTTCTTAGGTCACAGTGGGAGCTGTATAGCTAGCCAATATATGGTAATGGACCTTTGTAATGGTGATTTGAACATGAAAAAGTTCTAGTGCATTATGATGCTTTACCATCCTAGATCTAAGTCTCTTCTGAATAAAGATTGAGGCACCTCCATCTTTTTCCCCATCTGTGCTTTAGCTTATCTAAAAGTAAGGAGGACAATATAGTCTTGCACAGCCAGAGTAGCCTCCTCTGCTTTAAACCATGACTCAATCACAACACAGATGGAGGGAACTGCGTTTCTTGTTTAGGCTCCTAGCATTGCTCAGTAACAACTTCATATTTCCTACTCTCTTATAAGTTTTACTATAAAATCAAAATACAAAATGACTATGAATATGATTTTAAGTATAAATTCCTTGACTGATAAAATCAAAATACAAAATGACTATGAATATGCTTTTAAGTATGAATTCCTTGACTGATTGTTGATTCATTAGTATAGGAAATGCCATCACCTATGTTCTCTTCTTGTATAAAATGTTGTCATATTATTGCTCTTATTCAGGCATATAGATAATTCAGCATATTAGTATGGATGAACAAGCTTGGCTATGTAGTCCCTTATTAATTGTTACAAACTCAAATATGTAAGCCAATTAAAGTCTTTAATCTCAAATGACTACTGGTTAACTTAAATGTAGTAGTGCAGACATTACATTCTCGTACCTGTTTTTAATGTCACATTTTTATATAAAACAGTCTATTTCAGATATCTCTTCAATACATCACTGTGCTGTTATTAAATTTAGTATCATTGCCATGTCATTGGCCGTAGGTGTGCGTGTGTGTGTGTGTGTGTGTGTATGGTGTGGAAGAAGTATCATGGTGGGCTAGCCACTTGGTGGTGTAATAATTGTGACCAGTGAACTGACAGCCTGACCCCATGTGCAAAACATGGGAAAAAGGAATTGTGGATGGATGGATGGATGGATGAATTACTTATTTGCTATCAGTGTGTTTGGTAAGTGATACGGTTTGGCTGAGTAACAAAACTAAATATTGCTCATGGTTTGCTGCACCTATGTTGTTATGTGTCCTTTCCCTGTTTTGCATTTCTATGCAGGGATGAGTCCATCATGTCACAGTGGAGACATCAGTGCCTGGACCATGCCAAATAATTACTAGTTAAACAATCGAAAAAATGAAACATATACCAAAACACCAACGTCGCTGAACAAAGTAACAGCCAGACTGTGTTGATTGATTTCGTTTAATCAATTCTGGTACCTTGGCCTTCGCCTTCTCATGGAATAAATCTGATACACAATACAGTCCCTTATAAATCATCCCAAAACATTTGCATAAATAATTTGTTTCAATAAAACAAGTAAATATTTTACTTCTTAAAGCCACAACTACTTTCCCTAAAACTTTTTTAAACAACATGCATTATTAAGCATATCCCAAATACACCATTGTTCAAGCAAATAGAGATTGAATATAGGAAATATAGAATGGGCAAAAAATTATATAATATGAACAAAGGTGAATGGTTGGCCCTGAAGAGTTTGAGGGGGTTAAACAACCAGTATGTATTTACCCAATATGACAAGGGAGGAAACTGGGTTATTTTGCCCAGGGAGAAATACAACTCTATAGCTTTAGGGTTGTTAGTGGAAAATCATACTTACACATGTTTGACCTCAAACCCTATAAAGGAATTCAATCTAATGTTGCTAGAACTATTGGAAAGAGGTGAGCGCCTGGGGTTTTTTACGTCAATGGATGTAAGGAAGTTATATATCAAAAATCCAAAAAATGCTAGGTTTTTCATTATTCCAAAATTGCATAAGGATTTGTGGTAACCACCAGGTCATCCTATTGTATCTGGCAGGGGCGACTATTTACAAAATATAGGGATCTTTTTGGATTCACTGTTAAAAGGTTATCTTTCTAGGGTTGCTGCTCATGTGAAAAACACCAGGGAAGTTAGCCTGGATGTAGTGGGAACTGGTTGGGAACATGATTTTTATTGGGTTAGTGTAGATGTCAAATCATTGTACACTAGCATCAACAAAGTATGGGGGCTTGAAGCTGTTGGCAAAATGTTGGGGGAAGGACCACGGACTTGTTATATCATTAGTCTTTTGGAATTTTGTTTAACACACAATTGTTTTGAGTTTGAGGGCAGATATTTCCTACAAAAAGAGGGTACAGCAATGGGGGCCCCGTATGCGCCCTCTTACGCAATTTTATTTATGGCCCATTTTGAAAATTTATTTATGTATCCAAAGAACTTTTTCCAGAACAAAGTCGTGAAATATAAAAGATTTATCGACGACCTCTTCTTTCTTTGCAGGGGGGACCCATGCGATTTTGAGGAATTTATTCTGGAAATAAAAGATAATCCATGCGGCCTGGATTTTACTTATAATATAGGCAGGCACAGGATTTAGTTTTTGGATATAGAATTTTATGTAGGATCTGACAATAAAGTGCAATACAAACCTTTTCACAAGGTTACAGCAGCTAATAATTTTTTGCGTGCATCTAGCATGCATAGTATCCATCTCAAAAATTCCCTTCCATTAGGAGAGTTTAAATGAATTGCGACAAATACCTCGGAAATGGACAGGATGAGCATTGAATTTAATAAAATTGAGACAAAACTCAATGCAAGAGGTTATTCCAATAGTATAATAAAGGAAGCTAGAGAGTATGTTGAACATGAATTAGGAATGAGGGGATCAAATAGAAAAAGGCTTGTACATAAAACAACTTATTTGGAGGAAACTAGGGACCAGTTTTTGCATATTAGATGGGGATGCATATGAGGACAGTATATTTTTTGTTAATAAATTCTCAGATTTTTCTAGTATTCTAAGGAAAATAGTATTGTCACTGTGGC
>NC_056727.1:739389824-739402324 GCF_019279795.1 Protopterus annectens | reverse complement strand
ACATAATCTTATAATAAATTAGTTATAGAGTTTGCAGTCTTAACAGTCAGGTATGACATACCTGGGGCATGTAACATGTAATATGTCACTGCCTACCTGAAATGGTAGAGCAAGTTAAATCAAGTAAACATGCAGTACTATGTAGTATAGCTCCCAAACATCAGTTAATGTTGTGGTCTACCAATACTGAGTCACTGTTCTGGTCTGCCCATTGTCTTAAATATGCTGTAGATTTCACTCAATTAATGGACAGGGTATGTGGGTTATCTATTAGATGCCTTTCACAGCTATCCATGGTCTACATGCCAGACTTGAAGCAACATTACTCAAAATCTAAAGGGTGATGGTACTTTGATATGTAATGTTTTCAAATAAAAAAGTGTCCACCATTCCTGTATTCACTGCATATGTGTTCTAATCTGACACCAGTCAACTGTGAAATGTAAATGAATAAAGAATACAGCAAAAACGTTATGAAATAAATTTAGTGCATTACCCAGAATAAGGTTCAAGCCTGTATTCTGCTCATTTTGTCTGACATAATGCTATATATTCCACCCAGGCAATGAACATGGTATATGGGTAAGGTCACTGAAGTACTAGACTGCTATCCATGTATCTAAATGGCAGATATTAGGGACCATTTTCAATACAGTTTAACTCAGGAGTGTACTTTGCTAAGTAATCTTTTCAAATAAGTGTTCATTATTCCTTTAATCACTACATGTGTGTTCTAATCTGACACCAGTCAACTGTTAAATGTTAATGAATAAAGAATCAGCCACAAATGTCTGAAATGCATGTAGTGCTATACCCAGAGTAAGGTTGAAGCCTGTGTTCTGCTCATTCTGTCTGAAATAATGCTTTATATTCCACCCAGGCAATGGACATTGTATATGGGTAAGTCCTGGACTGCTGTGTGTCTAAATAACAGATTTAAAGGAACATTATGAATAAAGTTTAAAACAGGATTGTGCTTTGATAACTACTATATTCAACTAAAGTGCTCATTATTCACGTGTTCACTGCATTTGGTTTCCAGTGTGATACCACATACAGCTATGCATGTAGGGTTTCACACAAAATGTTGCAATAAAAGTCATAAAGGAGAATAGTGTTTTGAGAATTCATGATATTGAAATAAAGTGCACATACTTCCTGCAGTCACTGCTTGTGGGTTTTAATCCCATGGAAGCCAGCTGATAAATAACCAGCTGTCTAGTATACTTAGTGTACATGAACATACCTCTCAACTGTCATGCTTTTGAAGAATGTAATGAATACTGCCCCATATGACTGGCCATTGATTATCAGATATGTGACATTACTTGAAATGCAATTTATTGGCAAATCCATTTACAGAGCACCTTGGTAGTAATGTATGAGCACACTATGTAAAACAGTTCCCTGTAATTGTGCCTGTGTACCACAACATTTATTAGTGGTTGGCCCATACTGTCCCATGCTATCAGGTTGAGAGGTATGTACATGCAACATCATCTATACAAGAATAGCAGTCACTACAGTCACAACTGAAACTGCACATCTGAAAAGTATGTATTAGTAGTCTGTGTAGTAATATTACGTGCAAAGTTACTAATGGTATGTTTTCTCTCTCTCCCCATCCCTTATCTTCTTTGATTTTTAATGTTATTTATTATTAAGATTTGATATTAATATATTATTTGTAACTAACTGTTATGTTGGCTGTATGTATTATTTCATACTGGCTTGCTGTTAACATACTTTCCTTATTATTTATTGTTCTGTTCCTCATAATATTCCTTTATATGTCATTTGATTAATCAATATTATCTTCCATTATGTTAATACTAGCATTTATTTGGTTATTTCTTTTGTTAAGTTATGTTTATAATTAATTTACTACAGTGCAACAAGGTAGGCCAGTTCCTAGTGATCCACCTACCTTGGCTCCCCTGGCTGTGGCACTGAGGCCCAGCATGTCTGGGCCACAGCCTGGCGGTGCCCCCTCTGTGGCCACTATACTACCTGTGGCATTGGGTAGCTCTGTCCCACAGGCTGGGGCTGGGCCCCCCTCTGGGAGTAGAGTAGAGGGGTGATTTTGTCACCTGTAAGGAACTACCAGGTGTGGTGTGTGGGTTGCTGTACTGAACTGTCTGTGCATGCATATGCCAGATGGAGAGCATGCTGTCCATCCTGGTGGGGCAGCCTCACCCCAGATGCCAGCATCCACCACTGCCACCATAGGGGCAGTGGTGGAAAAGTGCTGACAGTCCCATGGGTGAGGATTTGAGTCATCTGCTGCCATGTGTGATGCTCCAGGGACTAGGATTCAACAAAACCCTCCCCATCCAAGGTGTTCACCCCTCCTTGTGTCACATACCAACCCTGTCTGCTCTCTTGTTTGTCTGCAAAAGCTTCTTCCCCTACCCAACTTACCTCCTCAACATGGACCTATGTTCCTTCCCCAACATTCCACTCTCACCTTAAAAAAAATGGGCACCTGCCCCAAAAAAATAATTGTCCCATAAATAGCTGTCCATTTCACACACATGTCCACTGGACACAAGTAATTTAGTCCAATTGGCTTGACTATGCACTTATGTTGTCATCACCCCTCTCTGGGGGTGACACTCCAAATTTAGCTAAAAAAATCTGTGAAAGTGCACAGCTGTTGCTGTTAAAGAAATGGATAGCTATGGTTCTGTCCTACACCCATCCTACACATCCCTACCTGCCTTTCACTATGTTTTTCCCCCTGCTTGCACTCCTTTTCACCACTGTCCTTTATCCCTATTAAGCTTTTCTTTAAATATTTTTGTGGCACTCCACATCACTTACCTATGCTAAATAGCACTACATTGATATATGCTTTTGAAAAAATATTAATCATGTTCAAAAAAGTACACCTGCACCCTATTTCGAACCTAGAACCATTGCACCTACAGAACAGTGGATTAATCCACCAAGCCACACAGGTGTTAATTAGCACAGGAGTTTTAATCAAAACAGAGTAATGCTCAAGTTCCCATCATTAAGCATGTTGAAGTGATGCTGAGCATTGTGCTGCACTGTGCAAATCAGCTAAGAACTTATTAACAGAAAAATAGTACTGCAATTGGCACTCTAGTACAGAAATACATCACTATAAAGGCACACACATAAGCTTACACATAAGTGAGGTATCTAATAGCAGGTAACCATGTAATTATATGTAAAACATGTAAGAACACATGCTAAAACATTAATGGAAAATAGCTTTCCAACCAGGACTCTGGAATACAAATACAGTACTCTAAAGCCATGCACATAATAGTAGATGTAAGTGTAGTATTTTACAGCAGTTAACTCTGTAATGACAAATACAACATGCAAAAATGCACCTGCTAAAACACTGACTCTGTAGCTCAGTCTGTAAAATGCCTTGAGAACGTTGTGTTTTGGTACACATGGTCCTGGGTTCAATTACAGCTGTGTTTAGCAATGAAAATACATGTATGTGGACATCGGCATTATAAATTGTGATATGTATGTCTGTCTCATCACCTATTTATCCAATAAAGCAGTACAGGAGGAATGTCTGCATCTAAATAATAGAGGTCATAGGCCTACACATAGGACCACTCTTAACTAATCCTAGTACAACACTGGAAAGTGCAGAGAATGTCAGGTCATGCATTAGCCTGAATTCCCAGAGGATGTTGAAGTTTTTACTGAAATTGGGGCTCAGTAATATCGGACTGCAGCCCACAATGATTTGCTAATGATATCACACACAACCAAACCACAGCTGCATAAGTAACATACATATATGGAGATTGAGCTAGACACAAGGGTTGCCGGCACACACTGAACAGGGAACTACCATGACATAATATGTGACTTGACAGTTGTCCAGCAGTGTAACATCATAGTTAATGTAGCCTGTACCTTTTTCTAGGACACACCAAGGATTTTGCCTTGTATTGTGGTACTGATACCGTTGGCTGACATACTTACCTGAAACACATACCTTAATTCCCAGAGGGATGGGTAACCTTAGTTTGGCTCTGCCTAGACAACAAGGCTGCCATAGGTCCCACACTTACCCATAAAGCTTGTTGTACTGCAAAGTGTTCACTCTGCCTATGCCTGTTGTCTGCAGCATCACCTTCAGTTTCAGCCTGTAGCAAACACATTTGTATGTACAAAATAGCTGCTACAGACATTCTGTCTGCATGATGTAGTATCTGTACTCCAGTAATTTCCAACCCAACATATGAGAAAGAGGTTGTGATCTACATTGAGGCACTATATCCTGTCCAGTGGTTGCATAGGATTGGCTGATTATACTGCAAATCAGCTGTGTTGGCTGCAGTTATCATTTCAGAAGCACAGATTGGTTTAGAGGCAAACACTTGCTAATGAGAACTATGTTATAAAGGCAAACAGCTAGCTAGGGGAACCATTGTGTATGAGAGTTACTTTGCAGGCTGAACTCATCGGCACAACATTTACGTATCTATACCTTTCAACAGATGAGTATTGTATTCCATCAGGTATGTAACCATTTTGTTTCCAACATGATGCATATGTTTCAATATACTTAAGGGGAACGGGGATTACATCATTAAGCCTTTCTTAGAACTGTACTGATGACATGTCATTGATCTCCAAATGTGTTACACCTATAGAGGAACTAGAGTACAGTAAGGGTAGAATGCTTGTTGTTAATTAGGTACATCTATCTCCTGGAAATGTCCCTTGATAGCAGCTGTAATACTACATTGCTATTTGTTTGGCACTATTGTTTTTATATATTATAAGGGGGGTTTACATCGCGGAGCCACACTTTAATGGACTCCTGTGTTGGGTGTGTGATCATACATCAGTATCTATCATGGCACAGACAGGAATAGCTGCCTATTGGTACTATCTTAGTTGCATCCACACCCATACTATGTTTGCATAGTGTTGAATATGAGATATGTAATCAAGCAATGAATACTGGTATCCATCTGTTATTGCTGTATCTCTACACACTGTACTTACATGTATGTGATCCTGACATATGTTCCCATTTTGTTGTCTTTCAGGAAATATGTATCTCTGACTCCAGACCCCTTTTACAGATGGTGAAAATGACATCATCCTGGAGGCCTTGCGCCAACACCATCAACTCCTGCTGTCCAGAGGGAGGCCAAACAGGGAAGAGCAGGCAGCATTGTGGGCTGACCTGGTTCACGATGTGAATGCTATCGGTTACCAGAGCAGGACATATGAGCAGGTGTGACACCGCACTACCGATATGATCAATGCTGCATGCAGAAGAGCAGCAGACATGACCAGGGATCATGGTGTCACTGGTGGAGAGCCTGTGGCAGAGCAACTACTGTTAGCCACTGATAAATTCCTGGTGAACCTAGGAACGCAGGACAGATCCCAGGCATCCATCACATGGTATGTCATGGATGTGGTGCCACCATTTCCACACAAGAGGAGCATCTAGGTATGTTACAGGTGTCTCATCACATGTCACTCAGCGTGCATTTAGGGCCATCATGGAGGCACAGGCATGCTCCAAAAGGAACTCCAGATGAATGCCCAGGGTTATGGACATCCATGACTGCTTCCACCACATTGCTGATACCCTGGATCAGTTGACGATGCAGTGGAATGATGTTGGTCTGAGATAGCTCACAGAATATCTGTCTTGGAATGCACATTGTCTGTGATGGAACATCTGGTTGGAGTTGAGCTTTAGACTCATGGAAGTAGGTCAGCAACTACATCTGCTGAGAGTCCTTGTGGTTGTGCACAGTCACTCTCCCATAGTGGCAGTACGTCCAGAGCTCCAGAGGGGAAGTGTGCTGTCCACACCAAGATGTCGCAGGCCATGGGTTCATGGTGCTGGGCATTCCCATGGAGAACATGGTCTCAGCAGACAGCAGTCACCCTCAGGTAATAGTCCAGCATCTGACCTGGGACATGGAGGTGCCAGTGCAGCTCCTGGCAGAGCCAGTTCCTGAGCATGACTGTATTCATGCAGACACCCACACACAACTGTCACAATCAGGTCACCTACAGACACACACGACACATTTCCATGGTCATTCTTGCCTGTTTCCCTTACTGACTCACACACACACCTGCACCCCCACACAACACCCTGTGAAAGTGATGATACTAGTGCTACATCCCTGTCATCCTTGTCATCAATGCAGAGAAATTAAGCTATGTGTCTGATGCACAGGGTGACTATCTAAATTATTATGTATTTGTTTCATCCATTGTTGCCTTTGGCATGTGACTTGCACTGGTCACTGACAGATATTGTTTGTTGCCATTTGTAATGAGCAAACCATATTATTTTGTGTACATTATGTTTGGATGATGTTGTAATGGCTGTATATATACACAATGAAAGGTGTCTCATGGAACTGTTTATGTTTCATTTTCAAGATTGTGTAGGACAAACCTATGGATATGTAGGTACAATAAACCCATAAATGTCACTGCACAGGATGGAATGTCAGCACAGAAGAAAAATGTTTTCAGAAAGGTAAAGCAGTATGGGTGCATGGCTCCATAGGTTCATATGTGTATAACAGGCTAACAAGAACAATGGCTTCTTTCAGCCTAGTCACACATCCCTAATCTCTCATAAGATCTGGTACCCTTGATAAGTGTAAGCAGGGTTTTGGGTGCTGACACATCTACAGGATGCCTATATGAGATAAACCATCTACAATTTCCCTGTGCCAAGTACAGACAGTTGTCCTAAACCAGTTATGATTGTCTTGTTCCACATCCCATTGTGTAACTTGCACATCTGTGCATAACAGCTGACGTGTGCCTCACATGGATGGTGAGCCTGTTACATATAGGGTGTATTGTGTGGGTTACATACCTGTTTTGCTGGCATGTCCTATTTATACCACAGTCAAGGTGTAGCTCTGTAGAATAGGTAATTTTCATGCTAGTCCTTTCTTGGATATGCAGGAGGTACACAGTGGGATCTGACACCTCCCTGTATGGCAGCCATACACCTCCCCTCCAAAGCATGTAGAAAAGAGAATACACAGCTACAGCCTTGACACGGTCTGCATAGGACATGTTATGTATACTGTGTATTGGTTTTCTGTGGAACCTCTGTGGCTGTTACTGTTGTCGGATATGCCTGTGTAGTTACATAGCAAAGGTGGCATTGCACTCCGTGACAGGTGTGATGTATGCCAAATACAGTGTAACAATGACATTCTGGGATTTACATGCCATACCTTTCTCTATAAGTTGTGCAACATTGAATGAATTCTCACATCGTACCGACCAGTGAAAGACAAAGGCTACATCACTCTCTGTGTCCATAAGGCCCTGACTAATGGGTCAACTGTTGGAGGTTTGCAGAAAATACAATATTTTCCAGGGGTGGATGACTTCCAAAAGTATAGTATTGTGCATTCCTTGGCATTTAGTATTTGTCAATGGCTCTGACAACAAGTGAATGTGTGTGTCAGCCCATCCTGGATAACTGTCGGTTCTGTGTGGGATTCAGTGACAGCTCCTAATTTGCAATCATCTGCAACTTTACTCATTCTGACATCACTGACAGCAGCCGTGACTACAGAAAAGGGTATGGCTAGTTGGGGTAGTCCCAAGAATGATGTGTGAGGGAAATCCATTGGTGACTGGCCTCATTGTAATGGTGGACTACCCAATGCTATCTTCCTGGATAATGACTTTCAAACACTTGGCTATCTACCGGTTGACATACTAGTTTGTAAATAACCTGTATGGTGTTTCAACAATGCCTGATGGCCTAATCTTGTCAAATTTCTTCTCAGGCCATGGTAGGTGGAGAGTCATTTTCCCTTCATCCATTGCATAGTTTAACACTCAATGAGGTCCACTGGTTAGGCTAGCCATGATCTGACAATGAATAAAACAAACTAGGTTTGGGCCAGTGTCTGTAGGTGTTCTACATTGTTACTGATCATTTCCATGATAAGCCTTTTCATGGCTTTAAATATAAGAAGATTGAGACATCTGGGGACAATGCTTGTCACTGGATGATAGTTGTCCTGTGTACAACTAAGTATTGTTGTTAATTCGGTCATGGTTTCCAACAAGATAATCATCTAAGATGTCTGTGTCTGTACAGACCACAGGCAAACAATGGAGGGGAGAGTCATATGTACTCCCTTTGAAGGTAAGGAGGGCATGTTTACAGTTATTCTGCAAATGGACACTATCCAAGCAGTGCATAATGAAATGACACAATTACTTTGTGAGGAATGCTGACAAGAGGGGAGTCCCCTGCAATGCTAGTGCCTGGTTACTACTACTGCTGGTCTCACCACAACCTCTCTCTCCTGGGATACCAAGATCCTATACTTGTTTCTCACCAGAAGCAAAACATTAATACCGAGCTCAACATGAGGATCAGGCCACAGCCTGTTTATTCATCCACATAGCTGTCCCATATCATGCAAGGCTCTGCAGGCTTCACATACCTGTTTCCAGGTAGATGCCTTAATTAACAACCAGAGCACTCATTTGAGTGTGGCATGTGTTATGCCTTGTATTTTAGGGTTGTTAGGATTTCACTAGATTACTGACTAGATGGTGAGTCAGAGCACAGCTGCAGTGTCACAATATAATGTTCAATGTCCAGTGACATAGATATCCAAGGTTGCTCAAACAAGCACCACAGTGGTAGTGATCGCTGTTGGTAACAATTTCACAGCAGTTCATGCAGCCTGATCTTCAACAGCTTCATGGTGCACATCTGTGTGACATGGATCTGAGGCCTACTGCAGGGGAATGACCACCTTTGACCAAAGTGTGTGTACCTCACACATGCCCAAGGTATGTCATACTGTACATTTATGTAACTGCACATCATGTCACACAACATCTAGTTTGCTGTCTGGCTGCTTGACAGGCAGTGTAGACTAGCAAGGCCAAAGTAATGACTGCAAAGTTGTACAAGGTCTCTGCGCATGCACGGACATCCACATCTTCACTGCAAGGAGTGCCTACAGACAGTGTGTTTGAGGCTGTTAACCCCAAGGGTGTAATGACCGTAACTTAGCTGGAGTTGTACATTGTCCCACTTGTAGGTATGCTATTGTAATGATGCCTAATAACAGGATTATGGTTGATACAAGGGCCACATGCCTGGAAAAGCATTGTACTCAACCATGTTATGGCATACTGTCAGGTGCTGTGTTACCTTAGGAGAACTACATAAAGGTGATAACATGTTCTAGTTCAGCATTTGTCAGTCCACTGCCTAAGAGTGATGTACACACAAGACTCTATTGCTAATGGCATTATTAATGACCACTGTTGAGATGTGGAAAGTGTCCCCACCCCTATACTCCTATGCCACACAAACACAATGTGTGAGAGATGTGACTATATTGCAAACCTTGATTCCATGCTATCTCACACACCAGTCAGTACATATGACAATGAGCAGTTTGCCAACATGCACACCTCACCACATACTCCACCCACACCCACATCACAAACACCTGCATGTGTGTAGCTCCTTACCAGACACATACGCACACAACACACATCTCAGAAACACAATTACAAGCTCACTACACATAATCATACATTTGCAGAACACAGAACACATTATAGTGCATGCACTACTGTCTCAATGGTTAAACACCTGAGGCAAAACAAAAACTCAAACCTATTATTCATAGGTGATTACATCATGAGACACATTGATGGCCTTCTCACCAGGCTACATATGTGAAAGGTCACATTTAGCTGTCTGTTAGGTGCCAGCATACACCATGTCACACATGCATACAGGTCTGCACCAGGTAACATTATGATGATTTCATAGGTCCTGTTGGTGTGTACAGCTTGAGACATTCCTCAATGAACTATATGTAGACACATGATTGAGCTTACAGACTCTGTGGATCTGGTGGGTATGCTCATAGCCTTCAGATGCATTTCACCTTCACCTAGGATGATTGCTCAATACACACAGAAAATGATTGAAGTCAATAATTGGCTCATCGTGTGGTGTCATTGTAAGGGGATTCAGTGCATGTCAGCCTGGGATGACTTGCTCAACAGACCTCTATGCTTTGCCACAGATGGTGTTCGTCTATCACCCCTGGGAGCTTGTGTACTGGCCAAGGCTGCTGACATCCCAGAGTATATTTTATAGGCTGTGTCTCGAGGGGAAAACTTTCCAGTGAGGAAAGACCATTTTCAAACAACATCACAGTTATGCTGTTACATGCTAAGAATGCCAAAACTACATACCCCTCACTGGAAGGTGCCCCCACCTTGGAAGATGCAGACATTTGCGCAGTCACACACACACACGGTTCAAGGCTGTGAACAGCACCACAGCCATACCAGGCTACACAACCTTCCACATGTTCAGACAGCAAACTGAAAGTGTGCCAGGTAATGCAGCTGGTGTATCCATATTCATTAAAGATAGATACACATCCAGATTGGTTAAACAGTGTGATTCGATGGAGACACTGCAGGTTCTATTCACTGCTGGTAGGGCACCTAATCAAGCTACTGCCAGCTACAGGAGCAACTCCATGAATCAGGACACCCATTGTGCTTATTTGAATCTACTTGTGTCTATCAAGATACATCACAACACCATGGTGTGGAGTCAGTTTCACTAGCCACCAACTGTGTTGGTTACTTGTGCTCAAACTCACTTGCCAAAAGGTTAGTCCACATCCTTAACTACAATGCCCTAAACCAGTGGAGTGACATCCCCACAAGGGGAATCAATGTACTGCATCAGGTGCTTACCAATATGGGTGACCACTGTAGCACCTCTACTGTGAGGTCCTCCCTGGTGAGATCTGTCCACAAATTGGTCTCCTTAAAATTAGGAATCACACCTGAAGCCCCCCCCCTTCTGCAGCAAACACAGTAATAAATTTCAACAAAGAAAAGTGTAACCTCCTATGGCATGGTACAAGCAGCTTGACTGCACCTTTCCCCTCAGATGGGGCAGGCAACTATGCCGAACTCTACACAAATGCTTTATGCAAACACCTTTATAACTACATAGACTCAGCTGTACCTGACAGGAGGAAAAAAGCTCCTCATGGCACAGCAAACTGGAAGGGGTCATAAAATCCCCAGTCATGTCAATCTCCTACAAGAGGGTCATCATGAACAAATGCTTGTTGACATACTCAGGGCTGTAAACTCCATGCAAATGTGTATATTGGCCCTATTCAGATGCAATCTGTATGATTCCCTAGATGACCAGCATTTCAACACAGGGCTTCTGCCTTTGTCCCTCCTGGACAGGGTCAATATGTGCTGATCTTGTAAATAAGGGAAAGAACTTAACTGGGATTTTAAGGGACCTAGGGCCATTAGGCTACTAATGTTCAATGATCCCATGATCACATACACTGATGTAAAATGGTCTAACATCTACACACACAAACCTAGCTAAAGTGAGAATAGTACCACTACCAATTAATGTTTTCATTACATTGCATAGCACACACACTCTAAGTTTTCTGCAATTAGATTAGAACCCTTACCTATCTAATGGTACACACTACAGATCACAGTACTTAATGCACGGACCACAGTGCAAGGCTGCTGTTAATGTCTCTTTAGGTAATGTTTTGCTAGATGACATTAGCAGGCCTTGTTGTAGTCAAGAATTTGGAGACCCACCTCACCTGCTACAACCAAAAAAAAACTGTAAACCCTAGCTCTTTCTAAGTCAGAATGGTGATCACATTTATTTTGTAGGGAGATGCACGCACACACACACACACACACACACACACACACACACACACACACACACACACACACACACACATACACACACAAAAGATTTGAACCCCTACCCATCTAATCTTACACACTATAGATGCACCTAAGAATCTGATTTTTAACCACGTTCCTAGTAACGTGGGATGGATGCATACTAGAATGATATAAGATGTTATTTTTCCTGCATGGTTTCCTATACATTTTAGTGGACATGTTACCTAACATATCTTTACTCACAGTAATGTTTAAAAAATCAATAATGTCAACAGAATCAGGTTCTTAGGTGCATGAGATTGCATACTAATGCTGACTCTTTAGAACAAGCTTTAACAGTGCTAAAGGCAGCTCTACTGAAGAGGGGCTATAAGGGCAGTGAGATAGATAAGGAAATTAGAGAACTGAATACATCAGCTGGTGCTAAAGTAAAACCCTACTTCTCTGACAGTTCCTCAAGTATAGTGAGGGACACAGAGGCTAACAGCACCAACGGTGTAAATAGGGTCTGTTTGACCTATTCAGCAGAGGTTAATAAAGTCTGTAAAGTCATAAAGAAAAATTGGTCCATCCTGATGACTAATCCCTCTATCAGTGAAAATATAGAACGAGTTCCTAAGTTTTGTTTTAAAAATACCAAGAACTTAAAACAGCAACTTTGTTATAAAGACACTGAACCATATAGGCACCTCACTTCCCAGCGTAAGGGCACTCATGCATGCTGGTCCTGCAAG